>NC_090648.1:408566336-408641336 GCF_040937935.1 Hyperolius riggenbachi | reverse complement strand
TCTGGTTCAAAAGTGGGTTCATGTTTCCATCTGCTGAAAAGCTTTATGGAGATGAAGATTTCATTTTTCAGCATGACCTGGCACCTGCTCACAGTGCCAAAACCACTGGTAAATGGTTTACTGACCATGGTATTACTGTGCTCAATTGGCCTGCCAACTCTCCTGACCTGAACCCCATAGAGAATCTGTGTGATATTGTGAAGAGAAAGTTGAGAGACGCAAGACCCAACACTCTGGATGAGCTTAAGGCCGCTATTGAAGCATCCTGGGCCTCCATAACACCTGAGCAGTGCCACAGGCTGATTGCCTCCATGCCACACCCCATTGAAGCAGTCATTTCTGCAAAAGGATTCCTGACCAAGTATTGAGTGCATAACTGAACATAATAATTTGAAGGTTGACTTTTTTTGTTTTACAAACACTTGTCTTTTATTGGTCGGATGAAATATGCTAATTTTTTTGAGATAGGAATTTTGGGTTTTCATGAGCTGTATGCCAAAATCATCAATATTAAAACAATAAAAGGCTTGAACTACATCAGTTGTGTGTATTTGAATCTAAAATATATGAAAGGCTAATGTTTATCAGTTCATTACAGAAAATAATTAACTTTATCACAATATGCTAATTTTTTTAGAAGATCCTGTATGTGTGTATATATATATATATATATATATATATATATATATATATATATATATATATATATATATATATATATATGTGTGTGTGTGTATATATGTGTATACATATATATATATATATATATATATATATATATATATATATATATATATATATGTATACTAGCTGGATGTATTTGGCCGGTGTTGGCTCCGCCCACTTTTCCTAACCCTAACACACAATTAAGGTAGCCATACACAGGTCGATTTGTCATCAGATTCGACCAACAGATAGATCCCTCTCTGATCGAATCTGATCAGAGAGGGATCGTATGGCCACCTTACTGCAAACAGATTGTGAATTGATTTCAGCCTGAAACCGATCACAATCTGTGGAGCTGCTGCTGCTGCCCCCCCCCCCCCCTGCATACATTACCTGATCCGGCTGGCGCGAGTCCCAGCTGTCTTCTTCTCCGCTCAGGGCTCCAGACAGTTCCTGCAGCTACTGAACTTCCTGTCCCGGCAGGAAGTTAAACAGTAGAGCGCCCTCTACTGTTTAAACTTCCCTGGAAGTTTTGTGTAGCAGCAGCCGGTCTGGAACCCAGCACGGAAAGAAGACAGCGGGGACTCACGGCGGCCGGAACAGGTAATGTATACCCGCTGTATTGCGTCGGTCGTCGGGCATTCGAACGCCACTGTCGTCGCACTCCCGACCCGCCGACGATCGAGAGAAATCTTCAGCACGGACAGATCGACGGGAATGGACGGGAATGATCGATTTCGGACGGAAATCGATCGTTCTGTCAGCGGTGTGCGAGGTGATTTAACAGCCGATTCGATCACTGTGATCGAATCAGCCGTATATCGGCGGGAAATTCGTTAGGTGTATGGGCCCCTTTACTCAATCACTTAATGACCAAGTTTGTGAGCTTTGCGGTCTTTGGCATCAATAATTTGCATTGAAATAAAATACATCTGATTGGATTTGGCTCCACCCATTTTCTGAATTTGAACCCCAATCACCCACTGGCCATCTGTACCAGGTACAGGTGATTAACAGTGCAAGTAGCTTCTGCCATTAACAGTGCAAGAATGGCAGCGATTAATTATTCCCCTTGAAAATCAATAGGTGAATTTCCATTGGCTTTTGTAGGCTCCACGCACTTTTCTGAATATTAATCCCAGTCACCCAGTGACCAACTGTGCAAAGTTTTAGAGCCCTACCATTAACAGTGTAAGAATGGCTGCAGTTTACATTTTCTCAGTAAAATTTGCATTTGTCTCCGCCTACTGATGAGCCAGCATTGCCCGATTATGTATTTGGCAGGTGTTGGCTGCGCCCAATTTTCCTAACCCTATCACACAATTAATCAACTACTCAATGACCAAGTTTGAGAGCTTTGCGGTCTTTGGCATCAATAACCTGCATTAAAATGAAACAAATCATATTGGCTGTTTGTGGCTCCACCCCATTATATACATTTAAACCCCAGTCACCCAATGATAAACTGTACCAGGTTTGAGGCTTGTGCCATTGACAGTGCAAGAATAGCAGTAGTGTAAATATTCCCCTTGAAAATCAATAGGTAATTTTTGATTGGCTTTTGTAGGCTCCACCCACTTTTCTGAATATTAATCCCAGTCACCCAGTGACCAACTGGGCAAAGTTTGAGAGCCCTACCATTAACAGTGTAAGAGTGGCTGCTGTTTACATTTTAATTGTGAAATTTGAATTAGTCTCCGCCCACTTTTTGGTTATGGGAATAAAAAGTATTCTATACTTTATTCCATGTAATGCATTATGTGTGTGCCAAATTTCATTCAAATCCGTTCAGCCATTTTTGCGTGATCAAGTAAACATCCAAACTTTCCCATTTATTTTAGTAGTAGGGTGTGTGTGTGTGTGTGTGTGCGTGCGTGCATATATATATATATATATATGTGTGTGTGTGTATATATATATATATATATATATATATATATATATATATATATATATATATATATATATATATATATATATATGTGTGTATATATGCAGTGGGTTGCAAAAGTATTCGGCCCCCTTGAAGTTTTCCACTTTTTGTCATATTACTGCCACAAACATGAATCAATTTTATTGGAATTCCACATGAAAGACCAACACAAAGTGGTGTACACATGAGGAGTGCACCTGTGCGTAATCTAATGTCAGTACAAATACAGCTGCTCTGTGAGGGCCTCAGAGGTTGTCTAAGAGAATATTGGGAGCAACAACACCGTGAAGTCCAAAGAACACACAAGACAGGTCAAGGATCAAGTTATTGAGACATTTAAAGCAGGCTTAGGCTACAAAAAGATTTCCAAAGCTTTGAACATCCCACGGAGCACTGTTCAAGCGATCATTCAGAAATGGAAGGAGTATGGCACAACTGTACACCTACCAAGACAAGGTCATCCACCTAAAGTCACAGGCCGAACAAGGAGAGCGCTGATCAGAAATGCAGTCAAGAGGCTCATGGTGACTCTGGACGAGCTGCAGAGATCTACAGCTCAGGTGGGAGACTCTGTCCACAGGACAACTATTAGTTATGCACTGTACAAAGTTGGCTTTTATGGAAGAGTGGCAAGAAGAAAGGCATTGTTAACAGAAAGCATAAGAAGTCCCGTTTGCAGTTTGCCACAAGCCATGTGGGGGACACAGCAACCATGTGGAAGAAGGTGCTCTGGTCAGATGAGACCAAAATGGAACTTTTTGGCCAAAATGCAAAACGCAAAACGCTATGTGTGGCAGAAAACTAACACTGCACATCACTCTGAACACACCATCACCCTGTCAAATATGGTGGTGGCAGCATCATGCTCGGGGGGTGCATCTCTTTAGCAGGGACAGGGAAGCTGGTCAGAGTTGATAGGAAGATGGATGGCGCCAAATACAGGGCAAACTTGGAAGAAAACCAACAAAGTCCAGATCTAAATCCAATCGAGAATCTGTGGCAAGATCTGAAAACTGTTGTTCACAAATTCTGTCCATCTAATCTGACTGAGCTGGAGCTGTTTTGCAAAGAAGAATGGGCAAGGATTTCAGTCTCTAGATGTGCAAAGATGGTATAGACATACCCTAAAAGACTAGCAGCTGTAATTGCAGCAAAAGGTGGTTCTACAAACAGTATTGACTCAGGGGGCTGAATAATTATGCACACCCCTCTTTGCAGTTATTTATTTGTAAAAAATGTTTGGAATCACGTATGATTTTCGTTCCACTTCTCACATGTACACCACTTTGTATTGGCTTTCATGTGGAATTCCAATCAAATTGATTCATGTTTGTGGCAGTAATGTGACAAAATGTGGAAAACTTTAAGGGGGCCGAATACTTTTGCAACCCACTGTATATGTATAAAAATCAGGAGCCAGATTCTTCACAGCCCGACCTGAGCATGGGTTTACCGCTGTGCACATAGAAATCACAGCCTGTGCTCAGGTCGGGCTTACCGCCAGGGAGTCTACTCAACATTGATAAGGTAATGTCACTGTGGTCTAAGGGCATGAGTGTGAAACAGGTACAATCAGCAGTACACAGGTGGCAACAGATTCATTGTGTTATGGCTTTTACAATGCTAATAAACTGTATAGCCACCTTAACCCATTGCATACCAGCAGTCTTGGATGTGCCGGTAAACAAGTTGAAATCTATATTCTGTCAGAGCTGAACAGCCACCTGCAGGACACGGAATTCAACTAACGTGGTCCAGAAGCGGCCTTTGACAGTTTAAAGGAAAATGAAGAACATTTTAGCTCTTAGCTTTATGTGTATGGCAGTTTAAGCATTGATTTGAGTCTCTTTAAGTAGTGTATACAATGCTATCCTAAAATTACACCATTTTCTTCAAAACACATTTTCTATTCATGTATTCATTTGTTATTCGAAAAGCTGTCTCCAGCTGCATATAATGCAAATACAGCAATGTATCTGTGCTATAACTAATCAGTCCTCTAGAACCAATCAAGTTATTTTCCTATTTATCATTTCCATTTCAATGTTTTGTAGAAAGATTTCATTGAGTGTGAAGGAATTTTATTATCTATGGGACACAAGCAAGCAAAGGACAACAAAAATGTAATTTTGGATTTTGCTGAAGGCCAAATTTAAGTGATTACCATGGAGTCTGCATCACAATCCATGCTGCTTAATGTTCCATTTGATCGAGTAAGTGTATCACATTTTGCATTTTTGAATAATGTAAAATACCAAACGTCATGATGTCCGCGTTGAAACATAAAGTACTTAAACAGCCTATTTTATCTCCTTCCAATAACACTGTTTCTTTCTCTATAACATCCTTCTGCATGCTGGTCTATGGCTACACTTACAAAATGAAGATCAAAGAGATATAATTTATTTTACTTAACTACTTCATTTTGTTCATTTATTATTCAGTGATATTGGGAGAATCTTAAAAACAAGAGTGCTTTGCTTCCTGATGCAGCCAGAGGCAGCAATAAAATATACTGATTGTGAAATAAAATAGGAAATTACAGTATATTTGTACAAAGTGAAAGGATCCTCCTGACTGGTGAAGAGGACATAAAATATAAAATAAGAACAGAAAATATTTTCAATTATCAATTCTGAGATAATTTCTGCCTTTCACTCAGAATCTCCTTTATGCCAATGTAAAGTATGCCAGGTAAGTACATTAAAACCCAAGTACTTAAAAAAAGGTAAAGATAGTTGAAATATTTTATGCTCTCATCCCATTCCCCAGAGATAAGAGAGGTTTTGAGAATTGGGACTTTACAAAATATTTGTTTTCAGTTCCAATTACTCAGCACTGTAGGATTTCTGATGTACCAGATTGATGACATTGAAATTCAACCTCTGATCTGTTCTACTTTTGCAACTCCCCTCAAACCAAACTTTACATTAACCGTCAGCTGTTCCTGTCCCTTCTATAAAATTTTCCAAGTTATACTCTGCATTAACTTTAAATTAGATCTAAAGATCTATATATATTTTTTTACTTAGGTTAGATCAGTAAAAGGTAATACAGGCTATCAGTTTTTTTTATTGTTGAACAACAGTTCGTATTGTGAAGATTTCCCATTATCTCCTGTTCTTGTTGACAATGGCTGCTGAGAGAGAAAATTAGGGAATATCTAACAAGGGAAGCAGTCATAAATTACATCCTGATGGAAGAGGCTACCATTTCTTGTTGAACATAAAAACTGTGTGTAATTCTGTCTGTGTTTCTATTAAATAGGCATCCTTTATATCCTTTTCTTGAAAACAAGCCAAAGACACTGGCTCCAGCTTTTACCTAGTTTGTTCAAAACAAAAATAAATATTGAGGCTTAGGTTCCCTCATAAACCAACACTAATCATACTTCATTACCCCAAAATTAATTGCACAAACATTTACTTTTCATAAAAGGTATTCGAATAGTAACCTTGTAAGCAAAAATCACACAGCACTGAAAAAACACACTGCTTATAAGCAAGACTTGCAAACAACAGAAGTAATATGTTATTATTTTGATTGGGAGGGGCAGGGGAAGGGGAGGCACAACTGGTTTTGCTATTGAAAGGGGATTGCAGATTCAAACTGATGTCATGCACCACAGCCTACCATCACATGGTGTGGCAATAGTCACCAGAGGTGGGAAGGACTTCCCTGTCCATATCCTTGGCTAAAAATGCTCCCCTTTGAAGAGTGAAATCTTGTGGACCATGTGAGTTGGCGTTGTTCAGGAAGTGGAGAACCAAACTTACAGGATCCAGATTTACTGCAGAATACCAGCTTGCATTAATGACACATAAATGAAAGTGCTTGTCATTAGAATGCGCATGTTGTCTATTTTTTTTTCTCTGTGTTGTTAAAGAGAAACTCAGACCAAAAATTGAACTTTATCTTAATCAGTAGCTGATACCCCCTTTTACATGAGAAATGTATTCCTTTTCACAAACAGACCATCAGGGGGCTCTGTATGACTGATAGTGTGGTGAAACCCCTCCCACAAGAAAAGTTCAAACTTTTGGCAGTTTCCTATCTGTGAACCTTGCTGCATTGTGGGAAATAGCTGTTTACAGCTGTTTCCAACTGCCAAAAATCATGCAGCTGCTACATCACCTGCAAACAGTACAATGTTCACTGGAGTTCCTCTTTAAATGTGTACAGTCATATTACATAAAAGTTTCAGCAATGGGCCTGGAGAACAAAAATCTATTGTTGTTATGGGAAAGCCGATGAGCTAAAAACCCTGGGGTGATGGCACTATGGTGGCATCAGCAGCTGACTTTTAAGGGCATGTTGGCTGGCTGTACATAGGTGGCGATACATGGCACCGGACACTGCCACCAGCTGTTTCTGCCGATGAGCTCCCCTTGCTTCTTTCAGCAACTCGTCTCCTCCTACTCCTCTTTGACTTCCCTCTGAACTGTCCCCATGTTCATCACCTCTATTGGGAACATATACATGGGATCCGTATCATTGTCATCATCATAATCATCCTGCCCAGCTTCGCTTGCCTCAGACACCTCCAAAGCTGCACCAACAGCAGGTACTTCATCATCTTCACATGTTGCGCCCATAGTGTCGCCGCCTAACTCAGAGATATGAGGTGGTGTAACCTGCTTAGCGCCTTCATCTGGTTGTAACAATAATGGCCGTGAATCAGTTAATTCCCCACCAATTAACTCCTGCGAAGTGTCAAATGCAATGGATGTGGTGCTTGTAGTAGCGCTGGTGGCTGCGAAAGATGAGGTGTTCTGTGTTAAATAGTCAACCGCGTCCTGACAATCTTGGGAGTTGATGGGACGTGCCTTCTTCTGAGCACTGTACTTTGGGCCCGCACAAAATCACATCAACACGACCTTGCACAGACCTGCCGGATGGCCTTCCTCTGGTTCTGCCTCTACCTCGGCCTGTTTTGTCCGTTGTGTCCATTTTGGGGGGGTGGGGGGGGGGGGATGAAGTGAAAGGTATGCACTGACTTGACTAATACAATGTGCAGTCACACAGGTGCAGTTAACTGGTATGCACGGAGTGGTATATCACACTGCGTGCTCTCACGTAGGTAGGTGGGTGCACTGAACACAACAGGTAGGTATATGCAGTGATGAGGTGGGTGCACTGAACACAACAGGTAGGTATATGCAGTGATGGGTATTACAATGTGCACCTGTCACACACAGACAGGTAGCAGACAGGCAGAGTGACACTGCGTGCACTCACGTAGGTAGGTGGGTGCACTGTGAACAACAGGTAGGTAGGTATATGCAGTACTGGGTATTACAATGTGCACCTGTCACACACAGACAGGTAGCAGACAGGCACAGTGACACTGCATGCGCTCACGTAGGTAGGTGGGTGCACTGTGAACAACAGGTAGGTAGGTATATGCAGTAATGGATATTACAATGTGCACCTGTCACCAGTGGCGTAGCTAAGGAGCTGTGGGCCCCGATGCAAGTTTTACCATGGGGCCCCCCAAGCACTCTATACATAACAATTGATACGGCGCACCAAAACCTGCCAATGGCAACTACAGTGTCTGAGGTGCAAGAAGGGGATGGGGAACAGTTTGTTAATGATTACTACTATTCAAAGTATCTATAGAAGTGATTATTATGAGCACAGGACCAATAGAGAGCGAATACTGGAGTTGAGGGAGGGTCCTTCGGGGCCCCTCTGGCCCAAGGGCCCCGATGCGGTCGCCACCTCTGCACCCCCTATTGCTACGCCCCTGCCTGTCACACACAGACAGGTAGCTGACAGGCACAGTGACACTGCGTGCGCTCACGTAGGTAGGTGGGTGCGCTGTGAACAACAGGTAGGTAGGTATATGCAGTACTGGGTATTACAATGTGCACCTGTGACACACAGACAGGTAGGGGACAGGCACAGTGACACTGCGTGCGCTCACGTAGGTTGGTGGGTGCACTGTGAACAACAGGTAGGTAGGTATATGCAGTGATGAGTATTACAATGTGCATCTGTCACACACAGACAGGTAGCGGACAGGCACAGTGACACTGCGTGTGCTCACGCAGGTGGGTGGGTGCACTGTCAATAACAGGTAGGTAGGTATTTGCAGTACTGGGTATTACAATGTGCAGTTGACTGTCACACACACAGGTAGTCACTGAATGTGCTGGGCCTGGCTGGCAGTGTCACACACACAGTATGCATTAGCAAGGCTGTCTATGCAACACAAGTGTCAGTAGGACACACACAGAAAAAAAATAGATCACAGGAACAAGATTAGCTCTCAAAAGAGCTGTTGTGGGGTACTATTTAAGCAATAAAAATCAGCAAGGAGCACGCTAAGAAGCCTACAAGAGCCTAACTAATCCTTCCCTATTAGAGAGTCTGCAGCAGCTGTCCCTTCTCTATTTTCTGCAGGCACACGAGTAGGTATAATGGCCCGTGGTGCCTGCCTTTTGTAAGGGTGGGAGTGGCTCCAGGAGGGAGTGTAGCCTGATTGGCTACAATGTGCCTGCTGACTGTGATGTAGAGGGTCAAAGTTGACCCTAATGGTGCATTATGGGGCGAACCGAACTTCCGGAAAAGTTCACGGTTCTCTGCGATCGTGAACCACCGGAAGTTCGCCAGAAACCGTTCGCCGGCGAACCGTTCAAGCCATCTCTACCGGTAGGTTGTGGGAGTTGTCCGGGATGGTGTCTTCTAGCCAGGTCTCAGTGAAGCAAAGTATCGGGGAGCTGCCTTCGAGCGAGGGTTTACTGCCAAGTAGGAGTAGCAGCTCGTCCAGCTTGTTCCGGAGGGAGCGAACAATTGCTAGCAGAATGACTGGGATGGGTGATCTTATCTCAGACCTTTTCTTTTGAGTCTTAATTGAGCGCCCGCTCTCCTCCCACTAGGCAGGTGTCTACTGCTGCAGGTCCACTGTTAAACATGGATCCAGACTGTGTCCCACAGGGGCAATACCTGGGCCTTGGTCTCGCATTTCAAAAGCTCTTGCACAGAACTATAAATGTTTGAGCATTTTTTGGCAATAATCTGTAATGATATGGTTTAAAGTATTGCAAATAACTGAAGTCATGGTGTTAAAGCAAGCATATACTGTAGCTAATTGCTTTCTAATTAGTTTCAGTGGCACAGCAGCATTACAACCATTTTTTTTATTTCTAGAAAAAAACAGTTTACATCAATCATATTTAATGTTATTCAGAGTACACAAATTACTATCTAATTAGCATTAGCCAGAGATGGCTCGTATACTCCTTAACCTCTTATTAAATCAGACCCAATAGTTTTCAAAACTACATTCAATCGGTATTTGGAGAGGGTTTTAATTAATTATAATTGTATAAAGACATTTGTTTGTTTATACTGTATAAGGACAGATATTAATACTCAACACACTTGGCCTTCCAAATTATATTTATTAATAGATGTAATACAGTTTCAGCAGTGGGTATTTATGGTTCCATCTCAAAGTTACATATGAAAGTACCACAGAAAATGATATTCTTAGCAGCACAAGCTCTGTGAGCTACATATATAAACTATAAAATGACCCCTTTTACTGTACTTCACCTTAATTTATCCATATGTGTTAAATTACACAAAATAGGTCTATTTTCTTTTGTACAGTAAAGGATGGCTGCACTTTTGTACAAAGTGTCAACTCTAAAACATGCCCAATCTGCTCTGGCAATAAGTAAATTGAAGCAGGTCTATCAGTATAATTTCTCTTTCCCCTTGCAGGTAAGTACTGCAGCACTAGAGGTTCCAATGTGATTTTTGATTATAAGGATTTACACAAAAGGACCTTATTCTAACAGAAGAGGAAAGGGTTACAGAAGAGAAGATTGGCTCATTTGATTATTTTATTGCTTTGCATCAAAAAATTAGTAACGGGTAATTTAATTGTTTTTAGTATGCAAGCATTGGGAGCATGATAAAGCAATCTCAGAGACAATGGCAAGGCAGGAAAATATCACTGAGGTAACCTTTATTTGTTTTAAGTCTTAACCTGGTGTGTTCTGATATTTTTTGTAGGTGCTACATATTGGTTTTGGACACTTTTCAATGGTCAAAATATCCCCTTTTCCCTACACAATTATTGTTATTATTTCTCGGTAGTAGTAGTAGTAGTAGTAATAAGAATAACAACAACAGTCTTTATTGTTAGAATAAGGTTACATTTTATCAATGTAAATTCAATATTAAATTTAGATTTATTTGTTAAAGAGGGATTGTCACCATAAAAATCAAATTTCAACAGCAACTGGTGTATTAAGTGGTAAAGATGCTAATCCTGCATTCAAAACTTTCAAAACTTTTTCTGCTGTTATGGTTTGGAGTTATCACATACCTTAGAAGCACTGGCCCTTTAATTGCCATTGCCATTGGCTGGCAAATCAGTTGCATGCTGGATTTTTTTTTATCTATAGTATACTCTTCTTCCTTTTATTTCCCCCTCCTTCTAATGACATAAGACAGTGCTCTTCCTAGTATAGACCTCAGTGGAATTGTCTGAAAGAATAATTTATAGTGTATTTCTTAGAAGAATAGAAAACAAGTAATAAATACAATGTTAAATATAGATTTCTTAGTTAAAAAGGAAAAGACTATTTATAGTGCATTTCTTACAAGAATAGAAAACAAGTCGTTTATAGTGCATTTTACTTCGAAGCAAATGTAATATATACTGTATTTTTCAAAATATAAGACAAAAAACAAACAAAAGAAAAACAGAAAAACCAAGGGAAATATATACAACACTTGGTGCATCCATGGTGAAGGGGCATCTTGTGGATTATGCCCCCTTTGTACCTGTCTCCCTGTGTCCTCCTCTCTGTCCTCTCTGTCCCCCTTGTGTCTTTCATGTGTCCTCTGTCCTCGTTGTGTCCCTCTATGCCCCTTTGTGTCTCCCCTGTGTCCTCCTCTATGCCCTTTTGTGTCCCCGTGTCCTCAGTTTGTCCCTGTGTCCTCCTCTGCATGGGCACAGTACAGGGAGTCCCTGACATTGTGGCGGATTGGTGGTTCGTTTTGGCAGGCGTTCACAAGTCAGGGACTCCTTGCATTTGGACTATAAGACGCAGTGACTTTTCCCCCCACTTTTGGGGGAGAAAAAGTGAGTCTTATAGGCCTTAATTCACCAGAGGAGAGTTAGTAAGTGATAAAAGGTCGGTATTTTACCTCATGCAGTATTTTAAAAAAATTTTTGCAATTCACCACTGTGCGAGGATAGTTAGAGGAGTGTTCGGTAGCAGTCGATAATGGAGCGATATGGATGCGAAAACCGAGCAAAAAACGGTCGGTAGCTATACGGTGTTAATAATTTGCATTCAATTGTGGGTAGGAGAAGGAGGTTATTACCAGCACGTGACCGCAGAGGGTTTCCCTCCCTGTTTTTTGACTCTCTCCTTCCATTACAAATCCCTTCCTCCGTTCTGCATATTAAGCATATTAACCAATATTAAGCATTTACTATATTAAGTGGATGGGTGAAACGGAGGAGGTATTTGGATACATTTTTGCACTTCCTCCCATTGAAAAATGTATCCAAATTCCTCCTTCGTTTCACCCATCCACTTAATATTGTAAATGCTTAATATTGATTAATATTGATTAATATGCTTAATATTGTAAATGGGCTGCTCTCTGATGCTTGAAATATGTTCAGTATAAGCTGTTACTGTGTGTTGCTTGTAAACTAGCTGCAGAGTGAGCTGCAGCAGCTGTGTGAAAAACCACATATCGCCAGGTACTTTAGGTGATAAATAGATCTAAAATAACGAATGGTCATTTTTCCTTTTTCCTGGTGAATTGTGATTTTGAGTAAAAATAATGTATAACTACCGACTATTTATCGCACATTTATCGCACTAAGCCTATATTTCTGGAGAATTGCTATTTTGAGTTACTACATGAGGTAAATTACCGACCAAGTGATAAATAGTTTGGCAACCTCTGGTGAATTGACGCCATAGTCTAAAAATTAAAGTACTTATTTGTCTACTCACTAATTATAATCCTGAACTTGAATATTTGGAGAAAACATTATCTTTCTGAGTTATTTCTGCCCCTCAGTTAGCTAAATATTCTGCTCTGCCAAAGGGATTAATATAACCTTCAAAAGGGAGTAAGACTTTCAAAAGCTATCTATAATACTATGGGCATTCTATTATTGAAAATGAAAAGTATACTGTAAGTGTCCCCAATATAGCTAAGACAGGTATAAGTGTCCCCAATATAGCTAAGGCAGGAATAAAGTGTCCACAATAAAGCTAAGAAAGGTACTGCAGCTGAAAAATTACTTAAAAAAGTAGGTGAAAACGTACTGTTAAAAATTATTCTAAATTTTTCCTTGCTTGCTGGTGACTTAAAAAGCATTTGAGAAGGTGTGAAAATATCACCCAGGAGAAAACAGGAGAAAAAGTGAATTAAATAAGTGCCTTAAGCCTGGAACCCACTAGAAAGCACAAAGCACTATCGCAATCGCTAGCAATTTGTGATAGCATTTTGAAAGCAATTTTGGGAGCGATTTCCCTGCTCCTATACAATTCACTAGAATGGAAACGCTCCCACAATGCTGCATGTCCAGTGATTGCGATTTCCTTAATAGCAATCGATCCCGTGGAATCTGTCCCAATCGCTAGTGATTTAAACACTCAAAAAAAAAAAGCCAAAAAACGCTCTAGTGGGTTCCAGGCCTCAGGGCTAGTTTATAGTGTATCAGTTGCTTTGCAGAATAATTCTGCATTTCAACTCACAGCTCATTCTATGGGCTTGTTCACAACTCTGTGTTGTAACCGATCACATTAGTCTAACTCATGCCATGCAGGCTCTGAATGAATGTCTATATTCAGTTTCCATTGCAGTCCACACACATGTGTGCATTATGCAATGCACCACTACAAATCCAGCCTTAGGCCGGTTTCACATCAGCAACCAGCGCTTTGATTGCATTGTGATTCGATGATCGTACCGCATTGCAAAAAACAAGCTTTGTAGCTGCATGCGTTAATTAGCATTTAATGTAATTCTTGGCAGCAAAACACACCATAAAAGATGCTCTCTACTGCTCACTTCCTGTGGCGGAAAGACTTATTGCAACCAAAATGTTTCGTCACAGAGCCAGGATGTCTAGGGCCAATTTATGGGAAAGCCAATTAACTTATTTATATGTTTTTGGGATAAGGGAGGAAACCGGAGTGAGCTGAGGAAATCCACACAGACATGGGGAGGATATACAAACTCAGTGCAGATAGTGCACTGCGCTATGGTTCAAACCGGAGACCCAGCGCTGCTAAGCAAGAGCACAAACCACTACGCACTGTTGAGGTTATGAGAGGAAGATGTCCTTTATAAATGTCATTACTTTACAATACTGCATTAAAACTGTTATCACATTCATTTTTATAATGACCATGTAATGCTATGCTGGGAATGCGTAATACTATTTTATGTCAGATTTACTGTCAGATCAAATTCTTCCCATGTCTGATCTGATGACCAATCCATTTTCACATCCATTTACCTCTATGAGAATTCAATTTAAAAAAAACAATGGTAAAAAACATTGAACCTGTGGGAAATAATAAATCTGACAGTAAATCTGTGATAAAATCTCATCGTGTATTACTAGCATTATTGTATCTAAGTATGTGTGACAAATACATAGATTATTTTTTTCCTATTCCGTTTTTTGTTACAGATACTTGGCTACAGGACAGTCATTTACATCATTACATTTTGATTTTCGACTGGGGAAGTCAACCATCATAGTACATGAAACTTGTTGAGCTACTTCACAAAGGCCTCAATTCACTAAGATCATGCTGGAGATAATAAGGCAAGAGAAAACTTACCTCCACATAAGAGAGAGTTATCTTACCTCTTCATTCCTTAACCACTTCCCTACCACGCTATTTTGTGCTGATCGGTGCTGCGTGGGCTCTCCAGCCCGCAGCACCGATCAGCTAGCAGCCAGGCCGATCAGACTTCCCCCCTTTTTTCCCCACTAGGGGGATGTCCTGCTGGGGGGGTCTGATCGCCGCCGGCTGCTTGCGCTTGCGGGGGGGGCTCTTCAAAGCCCCCCTGCGCAGCGCTTCCTGGCCTCCTTCCCCTTCCCTCCCTCTCCCTCCCCCTGTGAGCGGCGCAGGACGGATTTCCGTCCTGCGCCTGATGGGATAGGCTTTAGCCTATCAGATGCCGGTGATCCCCGGCCAATCAGAGGCCGGGGATCACCGATCTCCTCTACGGCGCTGCTGCGCAGCAGCGCCGTATACATGTAAACACCGGGGAAGGTCTTCCCCGTGTGTTTACATTTACCCTGCGAGCCGCCGATCGGCTCGCAGGGTGTTCACGGAGACACCCTCCGTGAACTGACATGGAACGGCCGCTCATACGAGCGGCCGTTTCCATGGAAAACACTTCAGGATTCAGGGGCGTGTATATACGCTCCGAGAATCCGGAAGTGGTTAAGTTACCTCCTCTGTAGTTAAGTTACCTCCTCTGTAGTTATTTTACCTCCTCTGTAGTTAATTTACCTCCTCTGTAGTTATTTTCACATGCAGTTAATAAACAGCCTGTCTTTAACTCTGGAGTTATTTTAAGGATTGAAGAGTTAACTTAAAGACAGAAGAGTTAACTTTAGGTTTGCCTGAGGTAAAATGTTTTCTGAATACTACATGCTTTATCACCATGGTAACAACTCTAGAAGAGTTATTAAAGACAGGAGATAAGCTTTGTGAATTGAGGCCAAAGACTCTCTCCACTCTACATGTCTGATCCAACAACACAATGTTCGGAGGAGAATGACTATGAATTTTGGCAGAAATATTTTCCTAATTATCTGGGGGAAATTGATGGAAAACATGTCCATCTTTTCAGGCCTCCAGGCAGTGGGAGTAGGTATTTTAATTACTGTAAATGTTTTTCTCTAGTCTTGTTAGCAGTAGCGGATGCTGACTTTAAGTGGTTGCCTGAACCCGGCAATCTATACTTGTGAGTATATTTCTATTTGCTGCTACCTTGGCATTCCTTTATCATCAGTAATACACTATTGGGTGCTAGAGATGGCCTGAACCTCAGATTTTCGGTTCACGAACCTCCGCCAAACGTTTGATTCACGCGAACTTTCGCGACCCGCAATAGACTTCAATAGGGGGGCAAACTTTGAAAACTAGAAACATTTTTGCTGGCCACAAAAGTGATGGAAAGGATGTTTCAAGGGGTCTAACACCTGGAGGGGTCATGGCGGAGTGGGATAGACGCCAAAAGTCCCGGGAAAAATCTGGATTGGACGCAAAGCAGCCAGTTTAGGTGCAGAAATCACATTGAATGCTAAATTGCAGGCCTAAAGTGCTTTAAAACATCTTGCATGTGTATACATCAATCAGGGAGTGTAATTAGAGTACTGCTTCACACTGACACATCAAACTCACTGTGTAACGCACCGCCAACAGCTGTTTGCGTAGTGACGGCCATGCTGGACTGGTGCGCACCATGGAGAGATTGCTCTTCCTCACTCAGTAATGTCAGGTAATGTCTGACTGCCTTATCAACTTTCAATGGTTCTTTCTCTACCATTGTTAAAGCTTACATCTATTTTTTTAAATACTTGTTCTGCTTGCTGTTCAGTACCTGCAACGAGAATCTTTTATGGAGGGCAAGTCTGCCATTGTGAGTGACCACTGGTAATGGCCGGGGAATCCTGGTTCAATTCTGGTTCGGAGTGGGAGCCTAAGAAATGGCTACCACCACCACACATCCAAGGAAGGCAGCAGGCACGCTGTGGGCAAAGGAGCAGGAACGGCTACCGCACATCCAAGGAAGGCAACAGGCATGGCATGCACGTCCCGAGGTAGTGACCAAAAGGAGGACTTTCGAGGCCCTGCTGTAGATGACACTGATAGACCAGGTGAGTTGGTAACATGCCCGCCACTTTGTGCCTATACAGAGGGTCTAATAGCGTGGCTACCCAGTACAGCTCATTACCCTTGAGTTTTTTTATACGGGGGTCCCTCAACAGGCTGGACAGCATGAAATACGCCATCTGCACAAAGTTGGATCCAGACACACTCTCTATCTCCTGTTGCTTTTCCTCAGTGATGTCAGGTAAGTCCTCCTCCTCCCTCCAGTCACAAACAATACCACGGGAATGTCGAGCAGCACATGCCCCCTGCTGCGGTTGTTCTTCTGCCGCCGCCGCCTCCTCCTCCTCCAAAGAAACACCTTCCTCATCATCCGAGTCTGATTCCCCCTCCCCACATGACTCTTCTTCCTCCCCCCCCCCCCCCCTCTGTGCTGCCGAAGGTGTTGAGGAAACATCTGATTCTGTTGAAAATTGCTCCCACAACTGTTCCTCCTGTAACTGTTACTCTTCACGCTTCTCCACACCTTGATCCACCAGTAAGCGTACGGGATAAAGTCGCTGATGGTGCCTTTACTGCGACTCACCAGGTTGGTCACCTCCTCAAACGGCTGCAAGAGCCTGCATGCATTTCGCATCAGTGTCCAGTTGTTGGGCCAGAACATCTCTCCAGATTGTGTCCTTTTACTGTAATTGTACAGGTACTGGGTGACGGCTTTCTCCTGTTCTAGCAGGCGAGAGAACATGACCAGGGTCAAATTCCAGCGAGTCGGGCTATCGCATATCAAGCGTCTCACCGGCAAGTTGTTTCTCCGCTGAATGTCCACAAAGCATGCCATGGCCGTGTAAGACCACCTGAAATGCCCACACAACTTCCTGGCCTGCTTAAAGACATCCTCTAAGCCTGGGTACTTTGACACAAATCTTTGAATGACTAGATACAGCACATGTGCCATGCAGGGTACATGTGTCAGCTTTCCCAAATTCAACTCAGAAATGAGATTGCTGCCACTGTCACACACCACGTTGCCCATCTCCATCTGGTGCGGGGTCAGCCACTGATCCACCTGTTTGTTAAGAGCAGCCAGAAGAGCTGGTCCAGTGTGGCTCTCCGCTTTGAAGCAAGACATGTCTAAGATGGCGTGACACCGTCGTACCTGGCATGCAGCATAGGCTCTGGGGAGATGGGGCTGTTTAACTGGAGAGGAGATCGCAGCACCAGTAGAGTTGAACTGCCATTCAGCCAAGAAGGAGGAGGAGGATGATAGCGAAGAGGATGTAGCAGGAGGAGAAGGAGAGGAGGTGGCAGGAGGCCTGCCTGCAAGCCGTGGAGGTGTCACAAGTTGGTCCGCTCCACGTACTCCCTGCTTGCCATCGGTCACCAGGTTGACCCAATGGGCTGTGTAAGCAATGTAGAGGCCCTGACCGTACTTGGCAGACCAGGCATCCGTGGTCAGTTGGACCCTTGACCCAACGCTGTGTGCCAGAGATGACACCACTTGCCTCTCCACTTCACGGTACAGTTTGGGTTTCGCCTTTTTAGAGAAAGAATTGCGGCCTGGCATCTTCCAATGGCCACAAATTAACAGAAGGCCTCAGAGTCCACCAGCTTGTATGGTAACAGCTGGCGAGCTAACAGTGCTGCCAAGGCAGCTGTCAGACGCCGAGCAAGGGGGTGACTGGCAGAAATTGGCTTCTTTCGCACAAAGATTTCCTTCACGGACACCTGGCTGCTGTGGGCAGAGGAGCAGGAACCGCTCAAGGGCAGAGGCAGAGTGGAGGAGGGTGGCTGTGAAGGTGCAAGGGAGAAAGCGGCTGAAGATGCTGCACCTGAAGGAGGAAGAGGAGAAGAAGGGTGGCTTTTCTTTTGTGTGCTACTTTTGCTCAGGTGCTCTTCCCATTGCAGTTTGTGACTTTTCTCCATGTTCCTTCGTAAGGCACTTGTCCCTACTTCGATGTTGGCCTTTTTTTGGAGGCAGAGAGAACAGATGGCATTGCTCCAATCTGAGGCAGACACACTAAAAAATTTCCAAACCGCTGAGCCCCCCTGGGGTGATGGCACTATGGTGGCATCAGCAGCTGACGTTGAAGGGCATGTTGGCTGGCTGTACATAGATGGTGATACATGCCGCCAGACACTGCCACCAGCTGTTACTGGCGACGAGCTCCCCCTGCTTATTTCAGGAACTCGACTCTTCCTACTCCTCTCTGACTCCCCCTCTGACCCTCTGAACTGTCCCCCTGTTCATCTCCTCTATTGGGAACATACGTTGATCCCTATCATCGTCATCATAATCATCCTGCCCAGCTTTATTTGCCTCAGAAACCTCCAAAACTGCACCAACAGCAGGTACTTCATCTTCTTCCTCCGGACATGTTACGTCCATAGTGTCGCCTAACTCAGACATATGAGGTGGTGTAACTTGCTTAGCGCCTTCATCTTGTTGTAACAATAATGGCTGTGCATCAGTGATTTCCCCACCAAATAACTCCTGCGAAGTGTCAAATGTAGCGGATGTGGTACTTGGAGTAGCGCTGGTGGCTGCGGAATATGAGATGTTCTGTGTTAAATAGTCAACCTGACATTAGTAATAGTCAATGTCCTGACATTCTTGGGAGTTGATGGGACGTGCCTTCTTCTGAGCACTGTACTTTGGTCCAGGGCCGCACGAAATTACATCACCACGACCTCGCACAGACCTTCCTCTGGCTTTGACTCTACCTCGTCCTCTACCTGTTTTGTCAGTTTGTCCATATCAGGGGGGGGGGGGGGGGGGGTGAAGTGAAAGGTATGCACTGACTTGACTAATACAATGTGCAGTCACACAGGTGCAGTTAACAGGTATGCATGGAGTGATATATCACACTGCTTGTACTCACATAGGTATGTGGGTGCACTGAACACAACAGGTAGGTATATGCAGTGATGAGGTGGGTGCACTGAACACAACAGGTAGGTATATGCAGTGATGGGTATTTCAATGTGCATCTGTCACTCACAGACAGGTAGCGGACAGGCACAGTGACACTGTGTACGCTCAACTCACGTAGGTAGGTGGGTGCACTGTGAACAACAGGTAGGTATATGCAGTAATGGGTATTACAATGTGCACCTGTCACACACAGACAGGTAGCGGACAGGCACGGTGACACTGCGTGCGCTCAACTCATGTAGGTAGGTGGGTGCACTGTGAACAACAGGTAGGTAGGTATATGCAGTAATGGGTATTGCAATGTGTACCTGTCACACACAGATAGGTAGCGGACAGGCACAGTGACACTGCATGCGCTCAGCTCACATAGGTAGGTGGGTGCACTGTGAACAACAGGTAGGTATATGCAGTAATGGATATTACAATGTGCACCTGTCACACACAGACAGGTAACGGACAGGAACACAGACACTGCGTGCGCTTAACTCACGTAGGTAGGTGAGTGCACCGTGAACAACAGGTAGGTAGGTATATGCAGTAATGGGTATTACAATGTGCACCTGTCACACACACAGGTAGTCACTGAATGTGCTGGGCCTGGCAGTGGCGCACACAGTATGAATTATCAAGGCTGTCTATGCAACACAAGTGTCAATGGGACACACATAAAAAAAAAATAGATCACAAGAACAAGATTAGCTCTCAAAAGAGCTGTTTTGGGGTTCTAGTTTAGCAATAAGAATCAGTAAGGAGCAAGCTAAGAAGCCTACAAGAGCTTAACTGATCTTTCCCTATGAGAGTCTGCAGCAGCTGTCCCTTCTCTATTTACTGCAGGCACACGAGTGAGTAAAATGGCCGGCGCTGCCTGCCTTTTATAAGGGGGGAGTGGCTCCAGGAGGGAGTATAGCCTGATTGGCTACAATGTGCCTGCTGACTGTGATGTAGAGGGTCAAAGTTGACCCTAATGGTTTACTATGGGGGCGAATCGAACTTCCAGTAAAGTTCTCTGTTCTCCGCGATCGCGAACCCCCGGAAGTTCGCCTGGAACCGTTCGCCCGGCGAACCGTTCAGGCCATATCTATTGGGGGCTCTCGATTGTGTTTTTCATTTATTTTAATTATTTGTACAATGTCATTTGAGAACACTTGGGTATTGATAGTGTTCTTTTAATCATACAGTAGTTTAAATGTAGGGAATTATAAATAACTAAAAACTTTCGAACCACCATTTTGCAAGTGCACACACACCCAGCTGAAGCCACAACGTCTCCTGCCAAATTTTCTGAAGAAAGGGAATTTCTGCTCAAGGTATGCACATAATTCATCATAAACACACTGTACTACATCTTTAATATACAAATCTTATTCTCACACACATTTTTTCGACATATATCATGAATATGGACATGTTATTTGCTTTTTCTCCTTCTATGGCTGTATCTCTGCATGCATGTATACACACTAACATACAACACTATGGCCTATATGCAATTCACTTTTTCTCCTGAGTTTTTTTCCTAATTGGTATTTTCAAACTTGTCAATAAAATGTTTTTAAAATCACCAACAAGCAAGAAATTACTTTAAATAGTTTTGATAGTATGTTTTCACCAACTTTTTGGTACTTTTTAAATTGCAAGTGCTGAAAATTTACTTTAAATACAAAATGAAAAATGATCTCCTAGGAGAAAACTCCAGAGAAAAAGTTAATTGCATATGGACTTATATATGAATGTATATTCTGAATTAAGAATGCTGTGTGAACTCATAGTTCTGTGCTATGTTTGTATATTTTAGACAATATCTTGGCAGAGGTTTGAGATGAGCTTTAGAGGTGCTTTTGCAAGAGGCAAACCGTCATTTACATAATCCATCAGTTTCCTGATATTATACTTTACAGGGCTACCCCTAATAATCTACCTACACCTACTCTGCACAGTACTCTATCATATATCCCTAGCCTTATATCAGTGACTCTTGTTCAACTTATATATAAAGATTTATTTGCCTTTTTTATTGGTATGAACTTATATTATATGTAGTGCATGTTATTGAAGTTATTGGCTTTTCTGTACTTTTGAATGAAAAGCTAATCTACAAACGTGAGCATGTATGGACCTTGCACAACCACACCAAGAGTGGCATATATGCATACTTATGGACTTTGGAACTGCATGGCAGTGACCATGATAAAATATTGTTGTTACTTATGCATTATGTTTTAGAATAATTCATACAAACTATATGATATATATATATATATATATATATATATATATATACATACATACATACATATATACAGTGGGATGCGAAAGTTTGGGCAACCTTGTTAATTGTCATGATGTTCCTGCATAAATCGTTGGTGGTTACGATAAAAAAATGTCAGTTAAATATATCAAATAGGAGACACACATATTTGAGAAGTGGAATGAAGTTTATTGGATTTACAGAAAGTGCGCAATAATTGTTTAAATTAAATTAGGCAGGTGCATAAAGGTGTCATTGTATTGATTCCAAAACCTTTAGAGCTAATTATTGGAACTCAAATTGGCTTGGTAAGCTCAGTGACCTTTGACCTACATACATATGTGAATCCAATTATGAGAGAGTATTTAAGGGGGTCAATTTTAAGTTTCCCTCCTCTTTTAATTCTCTCTGAAGAGTAGCAACATGGGGGTCTCAAAACAACTTTTAAATGACCTGAAGGCAAAGATTGTTCACCATCATGGTTTAGGGAAAGGATACAGAAAGCTGTCTCTGAGATTTCAGCTGTCTGTTTCCACAGTTTGAGGAAATGGAAGACCACAGGCTCAGTTCAAGTTAAGGTTCGAAGTGACAGACCAAGAAAAATCTCGGATAAACAGAAGCGACGAATGGTGAGAACAGTGTTAAAAGTAAATAATCTTACTCATGAGACATTCTTCAATATGTGCCAAAAGCATAGAAATCTTTATTCGCTTGTACAAGGGCCTTTCTCTGCCAGCATATATGTTTGGACTGCAGCTACACAGATCCTGCACAGCAAAGAAAAGCAAAATCCTCTTGTGTGCAGGGGCATTTAAACCTAATGAATATGATAAAATATTCCTCCTTTTGGGCAGTTCTTTCTGTTAAAAGTCCAATCAGCATGTCCAGTTCCTCCTTTTAGGTGGGGTTGCTCTTCCTCTGTGTCCTTCATGAATAAGTGAAAGTCAACAGGAAGAAGAATTCTTCTGACATCAGTTCCTTGTCTCATGTCCTTTAAAATCACCCCCACTTTCAGAGAACTGGTTTAGGCTGCTTTTTCCAACTTGTTGCCTCTGTGCCTGGCACACAATCACACAGAGGGGGTGGGGAGGTGTTCTGGAATTTCACTGTGAAGGACATAAGAGACTATGCACAGTAAAAGGTTCAAAAAGCATATATGACATATATTCAGTGATATCGTGATAACTTCTTGGTTAATAATAATCCTATTACTTAAAGTGTCACTCTAACACACTAGTCTGATTCTGTGCATGTAATCTTTATAGCCACATAAGAATATAAAGGATATACATAAAGATTAACAGATTTAATTATAAATTTCCATATTTCTTTTCACAACAGTCAGAGTCAACTCATAGACCAGCAATAAAGACCTACAACATCATCTTGCTGCAGATGAAGTCACTGTGCAACCATTCCGCGCACTTTACACAAGTATATGCTGTATGCGAGAGTGATGCAGAGGAAGCCTTTCCTCTGCCCACAACACAAACAGAGCCGCTTGAGGTATGCTAAAGCACATTTGGACAAGCCAGCTTCATTTTGAAATAAGGTGCTGTGGGCTGATGAAACTAAAATTGAGTTATTTGGGCATAAAAATGGGCGTTATGCATGGAGAAAAAACAACACACCATTCCAAGAAAAACACCTGCTACCTACAGTAAAATATGGTGGTAGTTCCATCATGCTGTGGGGCTGTGTGGTCAGTGCAGGGACTGGGAATCTTGTCAAAGTTGAGGGACGCATGGATTCCACTCAGTATCAGCAGATTCTGGAGACTATCAGTGACAAAGCTGAAGCTGTGCCAGGGCTGGATCTTTCAACAAGACAACGACCCTAAACACTGCTCAAAATCCACTAAGGCATTCATGCAGAGGAACAGGTACTACGTTCTGGAATGGCCATCTCAGTCCCAAGACCTGAATAGATTTGAAAATCTGTGGTGTAAGTTAAAGAGAGCTGTCCATGCTCGGAAGCCATAAAACCTGAATGAACTAAAGATGTTTTGTAAAGAGGAATGGTCAAAATACCTTCAACCAGAATCCAGACTCTCATTGAAACCTACAGGAAGTGTTTAGAGGCAGTAATTTCTGCAAATCAAGGATCTTATAAATATTGATTTCATTTCTTTTTTGTGGCGCCCAAATGTATGCACCTGCCTAATTTTGTTTAAACAATTATTGCACACTTTCTGTAAATCCAATAAACGTAATTTCACTTCTCAAATATCACTGTGAATGTCTCCTATATGATATATTTAACTGACATTTTTTATCGTAACCACCAACGACTTATACAGGAAATTCATGACAATTAAAAAGGTTGCCCAAACTTTCGCATCCCACTGTGTGTGTGTGTGTGTGTGTGTGTGTGTGTGTGTGTGTGTGTATATATATATATATGTGTATATACACTTACATATATATCAAGTATATTTTAGTACTATTAGTACTCTTGCTTTAGTTTTATGGAAGCACAGTGTCACCCAAGTCAATTTTGTGGGATTTTAGAACATATGTCCATATGTTTCTGTTGTAGGCACTTTGTATTGACCTGAGGAAGTGAGCCAGTACCCGTGGAACCATCATTACCCATAATTAATATTTTTACTACCTATGTGGTTTGTTCTTTGATGAGGGTAAGGTATAATTACTCCTATACTATATAATTTAAAGTTATGAGATATTTTGGACGCCTCCTACATATCTTTTTAGCTATACAGGGTGGGCCATTTATATGGATACACCTTAATAAAATGGGAATGGTTGGTGATATTAACTTCCTGTTTGTGGCACATTAGTATATGTGTGGGGGGAAACTTTTCCAGATGGGTGGTGACCATGGCGGCCATTTTGAATCCAACTTTAGTTTTTTTCATAGGAAGAGGGTCATGTGAAACATCAAACTTATTGGGAATGTCACAAGAAAAACAATGGTGTGCTTGGTTTTAAAGTAACTGTATTCTTTCATGAGTTATTTGCAAGTTTCTCTTTGTTTACAGCCATTGACATGTTGCTGTGGTTAATAGGATAGGAGCGGATACAAATTGTGTTGATGTCTGGTGAACGCAGTAACCGGGTCGTTGCAGCTGATTTCAATGCAAGACACCCTACGAGACCACCCATCTCCCATGCTACAGTTAGCAAACTGCTTGCTAAGTTTGGTAAAACTGGTTCAGTGTTGGATTTGCTAAAATGTGGATGCATGAAATCTGTCACTAATAAAGAAACATCAGTGGCTGTCCTAGCTTCATTCAGCAAGAGCCCACAGCGTAGCACTCGCTGCATGTCACTGGAGAGTGGCATTAGTCGAACATACCTTCGGTGGATATTAGGTACTCACAAATGGCACCCTTACAAACTCCAGCTACTGCAGCATCTCAACGAGGATGACCAAGATCTGCGCACTGAATTTGCAGAATGGGAAAAACAAAAATTGGAACAGGACCCTCAGTTTACACAGAAGATTTTGTTCAGTGATGAGGCAAACTTTTATGTGAATGGTGAAGTTAACAAACAAAACCACCGCTATTGGTCTGATACTAACCTACATTGAATAGATTCCTCCAAGACTGTTGGAACAAAAAAATTGATGGCATGGTGTGGTATATGGGGTACAAAGATAGTGGGGCCATTCTTCATCAATAGAAACCTCAAGGCCACTGGATATGTGAAATTGGTACATGATGATGTGTTTCCCTCTTATGCACTGAAGCCGACACATTCCCTGAGTTTTTCCAGCAAGATGGTGCACCACCACATTATGGGTGTCAGGTCCGACCATTCGTAGATGAACAGTTTCCTGGAAAGGGGATTGGTCATCGTGGGCCAGTTGAATGTCCCCCAAGGTCTCCCGATCTGACCCACTTAGACTTTTATCTTTGGGGTCATCTGAAGGCAATTGTCTATGCTGTGAAGATATGAGATGTGCAGCACCTGAAACTATGGATACTGCAAGCCTGTGCTAGCATTTTTCCTGCGGTGTTGCTATCAGTGTGGGAAGAGTGGGAGAAAAGGGTTGCATTGACAATCCAACACAATGGGCAGCACATTGAACACATTTTATAAGTAGTCAGAAACCTGTAAATAACTCATGAAAGAATAAAGTTACATTAAAACCAAGCACACCATTGTTTTTCTTGTGAAATTCCTAATAAGTTTGATGTGTTACATGACCCTCTTTCTATTGAAAAAACAAAAGATGGATTCAAAATGGGCAACTTCAAAATGGCCACCATGGTCACCACCCATCTTGAAAAGTTTCCCCCCTCACATATACGAATGTGCCACAAACATTAATATCACCAACCATTCCCATTTTATTAAGGTGTATCCATATAAATGGCCCACCCTGAAGTTAAACCCTTTGGGGTAGTATCTTGTACACTACGTGTCCAAATGAGAGCTACTAATCAGCAGCTGTCTAGTGGATCTGGGATACTGAGTAGGAACAGTTAATTTCCCGTAGGCTCTGTGGTTGGTTGTAAGAGTGCAACCCTTATGAGTATAATTTACTACTCTACTTATTATCCACTTCCTCTAACAATACTGCACCATTGGGCTTATGGTCTCTCTCATTCCAGAACCTCAGCGGTTTTATTTACAACCACCAGGAACCATCCCCATACTCCTAAGCGATAATATAATGTTATTTGGTATTATCACATACATGTACATTAATACACTTTATATTCTAGAATTGTTTACACTATTTCTATTTTCTTTATTATAGAGTGAAGGCGTCACAGGGCCCAACCCCTCCAAGATGGATTGCATTCGTCAGCTTTGGCTTCAGTCCCTTCAAACAGCCTTAACTCTTCCCCCCTCCCAACCTGCCCAAGACACGGCCTCTGGCTCATTCCCTGCCCAAGACACCACCCCTGCCCAAGACAACCCCCCGGCCCATCCACTACCCAAGACACCACCACTGGCCCATCCACTGCCCAAGACCCCTGGAGCACCACTACCACTTCCTCCAACAGGCTGTTAAGCTAGTAATTATGTTAACATATTTTTATACAAATTGGAATTTTTTTTAAAGGCTTTGTTTTTTTCAAAACTAAGTCAAAAAAATATTTGCACTAAGTGAGCACTGCAACCGCCAAACTGCCGCGGAAGTTGACCCATAACGCGATGTTGCTTTTGCATTAAATTGGATACCTCTGGCGCATTGCATCGCATCTGGTATGAAAATGGGTAACACAACATAATGAAAATGCGCCAGTGTGAAAGTGGCCAGTGTGTGCTACTGATCAAGAATCAGGTCGTGGGAAAAATTAAAAAGATGCCATAAACACTAATTACATCCTCCATGCAACTTAGCTTGCTTGCTCAGCTATGGCATTGCATACATCCCTGCCTTCTAAAGGCAGTGCATTTTTGTTGGGGGGGGGGATTTAATGGATTAAGGGGTAAATGTATTGACAATCTCCTCATAGGAGAGGTTGTCAAATATTTTAAGCAGTTTTTGTAGCTGGGGGAAAGGGGGGAGTGGGAGGAGTGGGGGGAGGGGGTGGAGGGACTCTCAGGATCGAACCATTTATATGCAGCCTCTAGTCTTACAGTTAAGTCAGTTTGGATAATTGAAGTTTTAAAATTAGATTGCACTGACCCATCTGCTATGGTGTCTAGGAGGTTACATGGAGATCCCATTCTATCATATAAGAATTCAGTAGTGCCTTGGGCTGTGGACCCTGGCAGTGGGAGCACAGACAGCAGGAAATAAATGCAGCAGGAGGAGGAGTAATAGCATTTGGCAGCAAGCTGCAGAGTAGGCCATGGCACCTGGCGGTAGTACCACGGCTGTAAGTAAACACAAGAATAACACCAAGACGATCAAGGCAGTGGTTATGAAGCCCACATTATGTCCAATACACAAATGGGATAACACATTTTTCAACCCAGACACCTAAATACATATATATTTTATCAATAATATAGCTATTTTTTTTACATAAATAGCTAGCAACAGCAGTGGCTCGTGGCAGCATTGTCTTGGACTGTGGACCCCATGTGATGGGAGCACAGATGGCAGGAGGTAAATGCAGGAGCAGGAGGAGTAGTAGTAGCCTGTGGCAGCAGAGTAGGCCATGGCACCTGGCAGAGGTATCACAGTTGTCATACACCAAAAATACACCAGGAGGTTCCAGGCAGTGGCCATGAAGCCCACATTGGCCTCAATTCACTAAGATCATGCTGGTGATAATAAGCCCAGAGAAAACATACACACACACCACACATTGATCTTGCCTTATTAAGGTGTAGAGATAAGTTTTTACAGTGAGAGAGTGATCTTATTAGATCAGTCCTTAAGTTACCTCCTCTGTAGTTATTTTCACATGCATTTAATTAACAGCCTGTCTTTAACTTTAGAATTCTGTAGTTATTTTAAGGATTGAAACGTTAATTTTAGAGATCTCTCCCTAACTTAAAGACAGAAGAGTTACATTTAGGTTTGCCTGAGGTTAATTGTTTTGTGAATACTACATGTCTAATCACCATGATGATAATGCTAAAAACAGCTCAGAAACATTATTAAAGACAGAAGATAAGCTTAGTGAATTTAGGCCATTGTGTCCAATACCCAACTGGCACAATACAGTTTTCAACCTAGACACCTCAATATTATTTTACAAAAACAACATAGCTATTTTTTTATGTAAATAGCTAGCAACAGCAGTAGTGCATGGCAGCAGTGCCTTAGACTGTGGACCTCTGGAGGTGGGAGCACAAACAGCAGGAGGTAAATGCAGCAGCAGGAGGAGGAGTAGTAGCGTGTGGCAGCAGGCAGCAGAGTAGCCCATAGCACCTGGCAGTGGCCTCCCTGAAACTTGGACAGCACAGTTTTCATCCCAGACACCTCAAATAATTTTTTTTTATAACAGCAGCAGAGTTAAATTGTGACACACTAGTAACAGCAGCGGCATGCGGCAGCAGCAGTGTGTAGGCCATGGTACCTGGTGGTGCCACAACACAAACAAACAAAAACAACACCTTGAGGTTCTGGAAAGTGGTCGTGCAGTTGCAGTTGGGGCCTCCCCACAACTTGGACAGCACAGTTTGCATCCCAGACACCTCAAAAACATTTTATATATTTTTTAACAGCAGAGCTATTTTCACACACTAGTAACAGTAGTAGCATGGGGCAGAAGCAGTGTGTATGGTAGGCCATGGCACCTTGTGGTGGTACCACAGCAAAAATAAAATGAAACAGGCATAATTATAAGGAGGTTTTGGTGTTAAAGGATACCCGAGGTGACATGTGACATGATGAGATAGACATGGGTATGTACAGTGCCTAGCTCACAAATAACTATGCAGTGTTCCTTTTTTTTCTTTCTCTGTCTGAAAGAGTTAAATATCAGGTATGTAAGTGGCTGACTCAGTCCTGACAGGAAGTGACTACTCACTGATATTACATCTATAAAACACTTTCCTAGCAGAAAATGGCTTCTAAGAGCAGGATAAAACAATAGATAAAAAGGGTCAACAGTTCATAGATTTTAGTTCTGGCTTACTTCTATAAATGTGTCATTGAGCAAAAACAATAAAACCGTTAAAACTTAAAAAGTAGATTTAAGCATAAAATAAAACTGTGGAATATCTTAAAAAGTAATTTTTTGGAGAAGGAAGATGGATACAATTGTTTATTTCATTAGATTATTCTCACCTCGAGTGTCCTTAAAATTTTGGTCAGGCATAGCAATCCCAGCCAATCTCCTCTGTATAATGTTACTGAGTAAATTTATGAAGTAGAAAGAAACCTGCACCGGTTATGTACATTTAGTGTATAGCAATGCTTCTCTGTTACTAACCATTCAGTTCCAATGTTATCCCTCTTCTTCTAAGTATTTCTTAAAATGCATTTATATTATGTCAAATGCAGTGACAGCTTCCAGATCGGTTTTGTGTTGGTGAAGACAGCGACATATTGCAAACATAGGGCAAAAGTAAACATACAACAATTTGCTTTCTGTAGTTTTTAGATATACGGCCAAACATCCGCAATACAGCTTTAACACTAATGCTAATATTGATCATTAATCAGTTTGGAACATCAAGTGATTATTTCATAGGTAAAGCAAAGAACAATTTCAGTGACAGGTCTTTATTCTGTTTCACTGCTCCTACATTAGCATTTAATTACTTTATATTTGTACTATGAAGGTCGATATTCCAGAAGTGCATTTACTTTCTGTAAGCAACTGATTGAAATAAAAACTGACATTTTAATAGTATGTGTTGCGTTGAAATTGCATTTTAATGAGCAATTTAACTTGCTTTTCTTTTTACCTTAAAATTATTTAAAGTAATGTGTTTACTTGATTTAGTGGTAAGCTTAATAAATCAATAATAATAATAACATACAGAATATAAACAATTATACTACGAATCCCTGTATTCCTTTCTGATAAATTCCTGATTTCATAAGACTTGTGTCACAAAAGTAATAAATCGCTGCCATAAATTTTCTGTTACCAGTGATCTCTTGCTGCAGTTGTTTATGTACCGGGATTAGCAATCAGCTACAAATCAATGTATTTATAGAGATTTGATGCTGCGCCTGCGTTGACTAATAAAAAGCAGTGAACAGCTGTTTTGTCTCTTGTAGGAGGTACAACTCTAGGAATCACTATACAATAAGTATGTCTGCAGGCAGTGGTAAACTGTATAATGGTTGTAATGGTGAATGTGGGTTACCATATGACCATGCTGGGAGGAGTAGGGAGATTGAATGTAATGGTAGCTGTACAACTGTAATGAATTATGGAGAGGCAGCCATGGGAGCCACGTTGCCACCGCGGATGCTGCTGTCTCGCTGGCTGGAGATGCTCCCGTGCCTCAGGTGTCTAGCACGGCGAGGACGGATCTGTCATCTGCACATAGGGTCGCTTTGACGCGTGCGCGCGCGCACTGTCGCGACCTTTATGGGGCGAGGAGGAGCATCAGCTGACCTACGGGTTGGTTGACGTCACTCCAGACGTCCGCCGCTGCAGATTGGCTGGGCGTGGGGGGGCGTGCCTCAGGGTCTCCTCGGGCTCTTAAGCCTGGAGGAGTCAGTCGCAACTTGTCTGCTGTTGCGATCACTTCGTGTTAGCGCTCAGACCTTAGTTAGATCCATTGTGCTTTGATCCGGGAGGAAACCGGGGATTTCACACAGTGATAGGATTTGTGCATTATATTGTTTATCTGTTTATGACTCTGGCTTGTTTCTGACTATTCTTACTCTCTAGTGATTCTGTACCTTTGCCCATCTGATCTTGTTGCTGACTCTGCCTGAATATTGTTATCTCTCTCTGCTTAGTGATTCTGTACTTTAGCCCATCTGATATTGCTGCCGACTCGGCCTGTTAACCGTTTCTTCTCTGCCTTCCGATTTTGTACTGTATCTGCCTGTCTGTTACCCACTCGATTAGTCTGACCTTCCTACTCACCAGTGAGCCCTTGTCACTGGTGAGGTGTTAGCTGTACTGACAGTACCCACCAGCTCCTCTGGTGAGACATAGTCAAATCTGTCAGTACTTACTGTTTGCACCAATCACTACACTCAGTACAATAAAGTGTGACTAAGGTCTCGATATTTCTCAGTGTTGCTATATTTGTATTATTGGTGATTCTGCAGATCACCATATAATCAGATATAGTATCTGCATTATTGGTGATACTGCAGATCACCGAATAATAAGAACTTGTTATTGCTGACACCAATAGTTACAACAACATAATAGTTTGCGTGTGCAATTTTATTCTAAAATGCACAAACCCGCTCAAAAATCTGCACAAAAAATTCGGATTTGTGTGGATTTTTGTGTGGCTTGGGGATGGGCTAATCAAATTTTACTCCGGCGGGATTTGGTTGGTTCATTTTTTGGGCTGCATGGGTTTGCATGGATTTGCATTGGCTCGGGGTTGTTTGCATCTACCTGACCATCACAATTTCACACGATATTGTATTGCTATATAAGCTAATGAGACATGTGTACCCAGGTCTACGACATGCGTACTTCTTTTTGGTATCAATTATTTAACTCTATAAATAAGTTGCTGTCTATTCTAGATGAGAGATCGTTGGCGCATAGGGAGAAATTACAAGGCCTATTTTATGAAAAAGCTGACAAATGTGGCACTATCTTAGCTAGATACTTACATCCCCGACAGTCTACATCTTAAATACCTGCGGTCTCCTCCCGCAAAGGTGGTCAGGCATTTAAAGCTTCAGACATAGCGGATGAATTCTGTAACTACTATAAAGACCTATATAATCTCCCAGGCAAATTCAAAGATTTAGACCCAACCCTGCTCGGCAATAAAATTAGCTCTTTTATAGCGCAAACTGGCCTACCAGTTCTCTCCCCTGAAACCATAAAAGAGCTAGTGAAACCCTTCTCTGAGGCTGAAATTCATTCTGGCATTGCCTCCCTTAAGCCAGGTAAAAGTCTGGGCCCTGATGGGTTCACCGGAGCCTTCTACAAAACTTTTGCCAAGAATTTGGCCCCTATTATGACAGATGCCTTTAATGCAGTCTCTGATAATGCTTCTTTCCCTTCTCAATCACTGGAGGCGCACATAGTGGTGATCCCTAAATCCGGTAAGGACCCTAAAGCATGCAGTAGCTACCACCCCATTTCCCTTAAACACTTGGACATAAAGGTATACTCTTAAGATCATTGCAGAAAGATTCAAAGAACATATCCCCAATCTTATACACACCGACCAAGTCGGTTTCACACCATGCAGAGAGGCAAGGGACAATACCCTGAAAACTGTTTCCCTTATACATAGGGCTCGTAAGGAGAGGACTCCTCTTTGTGTCCTTTCAGTTGATGCTGAGAAGGTGTTTGACAGGATCCACTGGGGCTTCCTGAAGGAAACTTTGAGCCAAATTGGTCTCAGCACTGCCTTTGTTAATAAGATCCTGGGCCAGTATAGCTCACCTTCCGCCCGAGTAAGGGTTAATGGGATCCTGTCGGACGCCTTCCAGATCAGCAATGGCACGAGGCAGGGCTGCCCCCTTTGTTGTACATTCTCTGTATGGAACAATTTGCTATCGCCCTACGTGAAAATCCTAACATCAGAGGAATTGAACATGGTGTGTCTTCGGTGAAGCTGTCCCTCTACGCCGACGACCTACTTATGTACATCACTAATCCCTTAATCTTGCTTCTAAACTTTCTACAAGAGGCTGAGCATTTTGGCTCTCTGAGCAATTTTAAGATCAATTCGTCAAAAAAACGAAATTCTAAATATATCCCTCCCTGATAATCTGGTTAAGGTTCTCCAGTCTTCCTTTTCTTTCAAATGGGTCCCTGATGCCTTAAAATATCTTGGAATTCTTATACCAGCAGACCCCTCCAAATTATTCTCATACAACTTCCCCACCTAAGCAGATCAAATTCACAAGGATCTACTCTCATGGAATCTTAAACTGTCCTGGTTAGGTAGATCCAATGTACTCAAAATGGACATCCTGCCTCATTTACTATTAGAGATGGCTCGAACAGTTCGCCGGCGAACCTCCGGGGTTCGTGATCACGGAGAACCGCAAACTTTTCCGGAACTTCGGTTCGCCCCCATAGTGCACCATTAGGGTCAGCTTTGAACCTCTACATCACAGTCAGCAGGCACGTTGTAGCCAATCAGGCTTCACTCCCTCCTGGAGTCACTCCCCGCCTTATAAAAGGCAGGTAGCACCGGCCATCTTACTCACTCGTGTGCCTGCAATAGTGAGAGAAGGGAAAGCTGCTGCAGACTCTCTCATAGGGAAAGATTAGTTAGGCTCTTGTAGGCTTCTTAGCTTGCTCCTTGCTGATTCTTATTGATAAAAAAAGCACCCAACAACATCTCTTGTGAGAGATAATCTTGTTCTTGTGATCTATTTTATTTTCTGTGTGTCCCACTGACACTTGTGTTGCATAGACAGCCTTGATAATTCATACTGTGTGTGTGCCAGTGCCAGGCCCAGCACATTCAGTGACTACCTGTGTGTGTGACAGGTGCACATTGTAATACCCATTACTGCATATACCTACCTATCTGTTGTTCACAGTGCACCCACCTACCTACGTGAGTGCACGCAGAGTCACTCTGCCTGTCCGGTATCCGTCTGTGTGTGACAGGTGCACATTGCAATACTCATCACTGCATATACCTACCTGTTGTGTTCAGTGCACCAACCTCATCACTGCATATACCTACCTGTTGTGTTCAGTGCACCCACCTACCTACGTGAGTGCACACAGTGTGATATATCACTCCGTGCATACCTGTTAACTGCACCTGTGTGACTGCACATTGCATTAGTCAAGTCAGATCATACTTTTCACTTCATCCCCCCCGATATGGACAAAATGGGCAAACCAGGTAAAGGAAGAGGTAGAGGCAGACCCAGAGGAAGGCCACCTGGCAGGTCTGTGCGAGGTGGTGTTGATGTAATTTCATGCAGCCCTGGCCCAAAGTACAGTGCTCAGAAGAAGGCATGTGCCATCAACTCCCAAGATTCTCGTTAAAGGATTTAAAGTTGATTAATCTCATATACAGCAGGGCTTCGAAAGTCCTGCTGTATTGTTATTTTTGGTCACTACCTCGGGACAGGCATGCCATGCCTGCTGCCTTCCTTGGATGTGTGGTGGTAGCAGTTTCTCAGGCTCCAACTCCGGACCGGAATCGAACCCTGATTCCCCGGCCATTACCTGTGGTCACAATGGCAGACTTGCCCTCCATAATAGATTCTCGTTGAAGGTACTGAACAGCAAGTAGAAAATGTAATTTAAAAAATAATAGATGTAAGCTTTAACATTGGTAGAGAAAGGACCATTGAAAGTTGATAAGGCAGTCAGACATTACCTGATATCACTGAGTGAGGAAGAGCAATCTTGCCATGGTGCGCAGTAGTCCAGCACGGCCGTCACTACACAAACAGCTGTTTGCGGTGCATTACACAGTGAGTTTGGTCTGTCAGTGTGAAGCAGTACACTAATTACACTACCTGATTGATGTATACACATGCAAGATATTTTAAAACACTTTAGGCCTGCAATTTAGCATTCAATGTGATTTCTGCCCATAAAATGCTGCTTTGCGTCAAATCCAGATTTTTCCCCGGGAATTTTGGCATGTATCCCACTCTGCCATGCCCCCCTCCAGGTGTTAGACCCCTTGAAAAATTTTTTACATCACTTTACTGGCCAACATAAGTGTTTCTAGTTTTCCAAGTTCATCTCCCCATTTAAGTCTATTGCGGTTTGTGAAAGTTCGCGCAAACCGAAAATCTGAGGTTCGGGACATCTCTATTTACTATATGTTATGCAGGCTATCCCCATCCCACTTCCGCTCTCCTTTATGAAGCAGCTTAATCAGATTTTCAGGTCGTTTCTTTGGCAACATAAAAAGCAAAGAGTTAATATTAATCTCTTACACTGTCCTAAGGAGGAGGGAGGCCTCGGTCTCCCAAATTTACACAAATATCATGGAAGCTTCTCAGCTGTCCCTGGTCTTGGACTGGTTCCATGGCCATATTCAGAAACAATGGGTCTCCCTGGAAGCTCATTCTGATCCTATTGATCAGAGGGCCATCCTATGGATGCCTAAATCTAAATGCCCACCGTTGTCAGAACTCCAATTCTGGACTGGGGTGATTCCACAAAGATGGGACTCCCTTTTAGCTAAATATAAGATTTCCTCTATTCCTAGCCCTCTCACACCACTCCTAGATAACGTGGATTTTGGTCCTGGCCTTCATCGGCTTTCTTTTCTTGGAAGAGACAGGAAGCTATGGCCGCAGATTAGGCATTTCATCTCTAGATCCTCACTCCTACCGAAAGGCGAATGGCTGAAGGACGACTCTGTCCGCCAGCCAGGGTGGTTCCTCACCTTTCAATTTTGGAGATTTTACAACTCCCTTTTTCCCAAAATTCAGATAAATAGAGACCTGACATTTTTTGAGCTGCTCTGCATTGCCTCAGACAGGCCCTCTCACCAATTATCCCAGATTTATAAAATCCTAAACGAAAATTCTGGGGAAATTAACTTAAACAAATTGCAAGATATATGGCAGGGGGACCTTGAGAGAGAACTGGACTCAGAGGATTGGGATAAGGCTTTCATTCTTGCACACAAGATGTCCCCCTCGGTTCTAGCTCAGGAGAGGAACAAAATCCTCACCAGGTGGTCCCGAGATCCTGCTCTCCTGTCCAAATTTAAACCTGACTGTACAGGAGTTTGCTGGAGATATGAATCGGAACCAGGTGATTACATGCATATATGGTGGAAATGCAAGAGACTCCATTTTTTCTGGGCTAAAGTTTTCGAACTTCATAAATGACTGTACTGCCAGTCTCTTTCCTGTACTCCAGACATTGGCCTACTCTATTATCCCAGGTTCACTGTCTGCGGCCAAAAAATCCACCTTCAGGTTCATTCTAATTGCTGCTAGAGGCCTGATTGCCAGAAAATGGAACCAAACCGAAGTACCCTCTCTCTTTGATTTAATCTCCCAAATTAATCATATTAAGAGGATGGACGAACTACTATTATCAGCCCAAAATAAATGTGATACCTTTACTAAGAGATGGACAATTTGGATTGATTTTTGGGATTCGGATGCCTTACAGGCCTTCCTAGGCCCTTAATTAATTAGGTTCCTTCTGTACTCAATCTTAGTGCATTCACCCACACAATTATTGCAATTAATATTTTACTTGCAAATAGGTTTAAGTGTGAATTTTGGATACATTCTCATCTAGTTTATATTATACGTGTGTTGCTACTTTCGAAAACTTGAGGCACTTTGTTCTTGGTCATATTTTTGATGTTACCCTTTCCCCCTTGTCCTACCCCTTATCTTCCCCTCTACCCTCCTCTTCCCTCCCTATACACCCAACCCCCCCCCCCCTCATTCCTCCAACCATTCGCTATCAGTTCCTGTTAAGGTTCTCTATCAGCCTAGCATTTATGTTTGTCAAGATATGCCTTGATTCTCTGATCTGTATATACCATTGGTTAGATAACCTTGTTGTTGTTTACCTATTCATGTTTCAATAAAAACTGAATTTTGAAAAAAAAAATCCAACAACAACAGTAATAGAGTATCAGTAATTGTACCGATATTCTATTATCCAGTATAGTAGAATCTCAGTATTTTAACAGATATTCTGCTATCAGCCATCGTACCCTAACTCTCACCTGAATAGAGATGGCTCGAACCTCCGATTTTGGGTTCGCGAACCTCGAACGCGAACTTCCGCAAAAGTTTGTGTTCGCACGAACCATGCGAACCACAATAGACTTCAATGGGCAGGCAAACTTTGAAAAATACAAACACTGTTTTTGGCCACAATAGTGATGGAAAAGATGTTTCAAGGGGTCTAACACCTGGAGGGGGTCAGTGACTACAAGAGGAAAACATTTTTTCAAAAAGACTTTATAGTTTTTGAGAAAATCAATTTTAAAATTCTCCTGACCGTGGGAAAATTAAATGCCCGTCGACTTTAGCGGTTAATAGCAAAGTCCCCTTACATAGTAGAAACACCAAATTTGCAGGGTATGTCGAGGGGGACAGTGACTACAAGGGGAAAATATTTTTTCAAAAACACTTTGAAATTTTAAAATCGATTTTCTCAAAAAGTATAAAGAAGAATAGTATACATTTAAATTAAATGACAGTTCTTAGTGAAACAATCACCAACGACTTTAGCAGTTAATAGCAAAGGCCACTTACATCCTAGCAACACCAAATTTGCAGGATATGTTAAAAAGATAGTGGGAAACAATATTTTTTTTTTATTACATTTTGTTATGTTCAGAATGTGGGAAATTTCCCCCCAAAAAATGACGTGGGGTCCCCCCTCCCGAGCTCTCTGTAACCCCTTGTCCCCATGCAGGCTGGGATAGCTAGAATGCAGAGACCCGGTAGACTGGGGCTTCACACCCTGAGCTATACCAGCCTGCATGGTCCATGGTATGGGGGGGGGGGTGGCCAAGCCTCCCTCCCCAGAGCCCTTGTCCAATCCATGGACAAGGGGCACTTCCCCACCTCCAGTGCCCCAGGAGGAGGTGGGGGCGATGACTCCCTGGGGGAAGTCCATGGTGGCATCTGGGAGTCCCCCTTAAGAAGGGGACCCCAGATGCCCACCCCCCTCCCAGGAGAAATGAGTATAGGGGTACAACGCTAAACACTGAGATTCGCGCAAACCACTGAGAATCGCGCGAACAAGTTTTCCGGCGAACCGTTCGGGCCATCTCTACACCTGAACCCTCTGCTAACTATGTTTTACCCTAACCACCCCTCAATTACTCCTAACCTTAACCACTCACCACCTACTCCTAATACTGACCAGTCCCTATTTAAAAGAACTGCAAAAAAAGCCATAGGCACACTTTGAATAATGGATTGCTGTGCATCCAGTTTGTTATCAAATGATGCATATGTGACCTCAATTTAATCATAATGAGTTGTAGAATAGATTTTAATGTGTTTTATAGCTTGAACCCCTGGCAAATAAAAATAAGTAGTGACAAACTCAATCCATTATGAAAAAAAAAATGTCGTTTTAAAAGTTATGGTCAAACATGGGAAAGTTGTGTGGCCCACGTGGTGGATGTGGAGGGCAGCGGCGGTGTGATGGCGGCGATCCGGGTGTTCCAGGATCCCGGAGCACAGTGTGCCCAGCAGCCTCCCCAGGATGAGGAGAGCAAGCAGCGGTGGAGCGGCGTGACCTCCCCAGGAGCGTGCATGTCAGCACCCGGAGCAGCCGCATCTCCCCCGGCGGTGGAGCAGCTCCATGTGTGGCCCACGTGGTGGATGTGGAGGGCAGCGGCGGTGTGATGGCGGCGACCCGGTGATCCAGGATCCAAAGCACAGTGCGCCCAGCCTCCCCATGATGAGGAGAGCAAGCAGCGGTGGAGCGGCCAGGCCACCTCAGAAGCGTGCATGTCAGCACCCAGAGCAGCCGCATCGGCATCCGACCTTCCCCGGCGGTGGAGCGGCTCCATGTGTGGCCCATGTGGTGGATGGCAGCGGCGGTATGTTGGCGGCGATCCGGGTGAGTCAGGATCCGGAGCACAGTGTGCCCAGGCTCCCCGTGATGAGGAGAGCAGCGGTAACTCCTCTGACCTCCCTGCTAGTGTTGGGCGAACATCTAGATGTTCGGGTTCGGGCCGAACAGGCCGAACATGGCCGCGATGTTCGGGTGTTCGACCCGAACTCCGAACATAATGGAAGTCAATGGGGACCCGAACTTTTGTGGTTTGTAAAGCCTCCTTACATGCTACATACCCCAAATTTACAGGGTATGTGCACCTTGGGAGTGGGTACAAGAGGAAAAAATTTTTTAGCAAAAAGAGCTTATAGTTTTTGAGAAAATCGATTTTAAAGTTTCAAAGGGAAAACTGTCTTTTAAATGCGGGAAATGTCTGTTTTCTTTGCACAGGTAACATGCTTTTTGTCGGCATGCAGTCATAAATGTAATACATATAAGAGGTTCCAGGAAAAGGGACCGGTAATGCTAACCCAGCAGCAGCACACGTGATGGAACAGGAGGAGGGTGGCGCAGGAGGAGAAGGCCACGCTTTGAGACACAACAACCCAGGCCTTGCATGAGGACAAGAAGCGTGCGGATAGCATGCTTTGTACCACCATGCAGTCATAAATGTAATAAAGATAAGTGGTTCAATAAACAGGGACCACGCGGCAACGCTAACCCAGCAGCAGCACACGTGATGGAACAGGAGGAGGCGCAGGAGGAGAAGGCCACGCTTTGTGAGACACAACAACCCAGGCCTTGCATGAGGACAAAAAGCGTGCGGATAGCATGCTTTGTACCGCCATGTAGTCATAAATGTAATAAAGATAAGAGGTTCAATAAACAGGGACCACGCGGCAACGCTAACCCAGCAGCAGCAGCAGCAGCAGCACACGTGATGGAACAGGAGGAGGCGCAGGAGGAGAAGGCCACGCTTTGTGAGACACAACAACCCAGGCCTTGCATGAGGACAAAAAGCGTGCGGATAGCATGCTTTGTACCGCCATGTAGTCATAAATGTAATAAAGATAAGAGGTTCCATAAACAGGGACCGGCAACGGTAACCCAGCAGCAGCAGCAGCAGCAGCAGCACACGTGATGGAACAGGAGGAGGCGCAGGAGGAGAAGGCCACGCTTTGTGAGACACAACAACCCAGGCCTTGCATGAGGACAAAAAGCGTGCGGATAGCATGCTTTGTACCGCCATGTAGTCATAAATGTAATAAAGATAAGAGGTTCCATAAACAGGGACCGGCAACGGTAACCCAGCAGCAGCAGCAGCAGCAGCACACGTGATGGAACAGGAGGAGGCGCAGGAGGAGAAGGCCACGCATTGTGAGACACAACAACCCAGGCCTTGCATGAGGACAAAAAGCGTGCGGATAGCATGCTTTGTACCGCCATGTAGTCATAAATGTAATAAAGATAAGAGGTTCCATAAACAGGGACCGGCAACGGTAACCCAGCAGCAGCAGCAGCAGCAGCAGCACACGTGATGGAACAGGAGGAGGCGCAGGAGGAGAAGGCCACGCTTTGTGAGACACAACAACCCAGGCCTTGCATGAGGACAAAAAGCGTGCGGATATAGCAGCAATGCTTTTTGCCGCCATGCAGTCATAAATGTAATACAGATGAGAGGTTCAATAAACAGGGACCGGAAACGCTAAACCATCCCAGATGTTCATCGGTCATGTTACTTGGTTGGGGTCCAGGAGTGTTGCGTAGTCGTTTCCAATCCAGGATTGATTCATTTTAATTTGAGTCAGACGGTCTGCATTTTCTGTGGAGAGGCGGATACGCCGATCTGTGATGATGCCTCCGGCAGCACTGAAACAGCGTTCCGACATAACGCTGGCTGCCGGGCAAGCCAGCACCTCTATTGCGTACATTGCCAGTTCGTGCCAGGTGTCTAGCTTCATGCCCGGTTTCAGGTCCAGCGGTGCCAGCCACAAATCCGTCTGTTCCTTTATTCCCCTCCAAATTTCCTCCCCTGTGTGCTGCTTATCCCCAAGGCAGATCAGCTTCAGCAACGCTTGCTGACGCATGCCAACAGCTGTGCTGCACTGCTTCCACGATCCTACTGCTGCTGGTGCTGGGTTAGCATTTCCGGATGAGGTACAGCTTTGAGATGCGTTGGAGGAGAAGGAGTCAGAGAGGTAGGTGCTGCTGTTGTTATCCAGCTGTTTGCGGCGTGGGCAACACCCGCGCCGTAGCAGGTGAGGAATCGCTGCCAGGCTCCACAAGGTTCACCCAGTGCGCGGTAAGGGAGATGTATCGACCCTGGCCGAACGCACTCGTCCAGGTGTCAGTGGTGAGGTGAACCTTGCAGGCAACGGCATTCTTCAAGCTTCGGGTTATTTAGCTGAACACGTGCTCATGCAACTCAGGCACTGCAGAGCGCGCAAAGTGGTAGCGGCTGGGAACCACGTAACGTGGGATGGCCACTGACATCATGCCCTTGAAGCTGTTTGTCTCCACCACTCGATATGGCAGCATTTCGCAGGCCAGAAGCTTGGCTATGCTGGCTGGCTGTTACTGCCACGGCCCGGGGGTCATTTGCTGGCAATTTCCTCTTGTGCTCAAACATCTCAGAGACAGACAACTCAACCGTAGCGCTGCACACCGAAGGGCTGTTGGTTGTTGTGTTTGATGAACACTGGGAGACCTCAAGAGCACTAGTCCGGAAAGTGACAGTGTCAGCATCGTCTGATGTTTGTGAATGTTGTGAACCACGCAATGGCTGGGCTACTGCTGCTGCTGAGGCGGGTCTGGTGGTGAGTCTGGTGAACCCAAGGGAGGCAGTGTTGCTGGTGGTACCCTGTCCTGCCGCGTTTGCCCACAGAGTGGGATGTTTGGATAGAATGTGGCGGCTCATGCTGGTGGTGGAGAGGTTGTTAATACTTTTCCCCCTGCTCAGGCGGGTCTTGCACACCTTGCAAATCGCCATGGTAACATCCTCAGTGCAGTCTTCAAAGAAAGCCCAGACTTTAACTGGCTGAGGACTCGGACCTCGTGCGTGATGTGCTGGTGCTGCTTAACCCACTGCTGGACGCTTGAGAGGTCATCCAAGTAATTATCTGGTCCTGTTCTTTTGGATCTGTGAGGGTTGTTGTCCTGGACAACATGGGCAGTATTGAGTGGGTTTTCTTGGGTGCTCCCCTGTGGCCTGTACGTGAACCGTCAGGGGAAACACCTCTTCCCTTGCCCCTCCCTCTTTCACCGGATTTCTTCCTCATTTCACTTATCCTTAAAGTACACGCTGACTGGCAGCAGTACAGTGGCAGTACAGAAATGCTATACAGTGGTGGGTGAGCGGTGTACCACTATTGTCAGCAGTGACACAGAGCACAATGCTATACAGTGGCGGGTGAGCGGTGTACTACTGTTCCCAGCAGACACAGAGTGGAAGTAAACACAATGCTATATAGTGTGGCTGAGCCGTGTACACAGAGTGGCATTAAACACAATGCTATATAGTCTGCTATATAGTCACCCCGAACAGGGTGATGTTCTGCAGAACCCGAACAGTGGCAAACACTGTTCGCCCAACACTACTGGGAGGGAACGCAGATTTTAGTACCTAAACACACGATACAACATGTTTTCCGGGGTCGGACTCTGAGGCACATACAGATGGTCCCGATCATCATCCTCATCATACAACTCTTCTCCTGAGTCTGACCCACCCACCACCTCTGCCACCCCAACATCCCCAGACACAGACCCCTCATCGTCCTCAACATTAACTTGGGATGCTGGCCTGAGCCAGACCTCCTCCTCCACATCAGGCCCCATCATCTCCTCAATGGCAGCCCTCATTAATCGCTCTGGCGACGGACTGATGGACACAACGTTCTCCTCCGGGGAGGGCTGCTGCTGACCACTGGCTGCTGGGGTGGATGTTATAGCTTGCGTGGGGCGTTGGCTGTTGCTGTTGTTGGGAGTGCTGCTCACAGCGGAGGTCTCTGGGGAACTCATGTTGAGCTCATATAGTGGTTGACGGTGAGTGGAGTATTACTGATCCCAGCAATATACACACTGACTGGCAGAGTACGCAATGCTATATAGTGTGGCTGAGCGGTGTACACAGAGTGGCAGTAAACACAATGCTATATAGTCTGGCTGAGCGAGCGGTGTACTACTGTTCCCAGCAGAATCAGAGTGGCAGTAAACAATGGTATATAGTCTGGCTGAGCGGTGTACACAGAGTGTCAGTAAACAATGGTATATAGTCTGGCTGAGCGAGCGGTGTACTACTGTTCCCAGCAGAATCAGAGTGGCAGTAAACAATGGTATATAGTCTGGCTGAGCGGTGTACACAGAGTGTCAGTAAACAATGGTATATAGTCTGGCTGAGCGGTGTACACACAATGCTATATAGTCTGCTATATAGTGTCAGTAAACAATGGTATATAGTCTGGCTGAGCGAGCGGTGTACTACTGTTCCCAGCAGAATCAGAGTGGCAGTAAACAATGGTATATAGTCTGGCTGAGCGGTGTACACAGAGTGTCAGTAAACAATGGTATATAGTCTGGCTGAGCGAGCGGTGTACTACTGTTCCCAGCAGAATCAGAGTGGCAGTAAACAATGGTATATAGTCTGGCTGAGCGGTGTACACAGAGTGTCAGTAAACAATGGTATATAGTCTGGCTGAGCGGTGTACACACAATGCTATATAGTCTGCTATATAGTGTCAGTAAACAATGGTATATAGTCTGGCTGAGCGAGCGGTGTACTACTGTTCCCAGCAGAATCAGAGTGGCAGTAAACAATGGTATATAGTCTGGCTGAGCGGTGTACACAGAGTGTCAGTAAACAATGGTATATAGTCTGGCTGAGCGGTGTACACAGAGTGTCAGTAAACAATGGTATATAGTCTGGCTGAGCGGTGTACACAGAGTGGCAGTAAACACAATGCTATATACTCTGGCTGAGCGAGCGGTGTACTACTGTTCCCAGCAGACACAGAACAGTAAACAGAATGCTATATAGTGTGGCTGAGCGAGCGGTGTACCACTATTCCCAGCAGACACAGAACAGTAAACAGAATGCTATATAGTGTGGCTGAGCGAGCGGTGTACCACTATTCCCAGCAGACACAGAACAGTAAACAGAATGCTATATAGTGTGGCTGAGCGAGCGGTGTACCACTATTCCCAGCAGACACAGAACAGTGAACAGAATGCTATATAGTGTGGCTGAGCGAGCGGTGTACCACTATTCCCAGCAGACACAGAACAGTGAACAGAATGCTATATAGTGTGGCTGAGCGAGCGGTGTACCACTATTCCCAGCAGACACAGAACAGTGAACAGAATGCTATATAGTGTGGATGAGCGAGCGGTGTACCACTATTCCCAGCAGACACAGAACAGTAAACAGAATGCTATATAGTGTGGCTGAGCGAGCGGTGTACCACTATTCCCAGCAGACACAGAACAGTGAACAGAATGCTATATAGTGTGGCTGAGCGAGCGGTGTACCACTATTCCCAGCAGACACAGAACAGTGAACAGAATGCTATATAGTGTGGCTGAGCGAGCGGTGTACCACTATTCCCAGCAGACACAGAACAGTAAACAGAATGCTATATAGTGTGGCTGAGCGAGCGGTGTACCACTATTCCCAGCAGACACAGAACAGTAAACAGAATGCTATATAGTGTGGCTGAGCGAGCGGTGTACCACTATTCCAAGCAGACACAGAACAGTGAACAGAATGCTATATAGTGTGGCTGAGCGAGCGGTGTACCACTATTCCCAGCAGACACAGAGTGGCAGTAAACAGAATGCTATATAGTGTGGCTGAGCGAGGTACACAGAGTGGCAGTAAACAGAATGCTATATAGTGTGGCTGAGCAAGCGGTGTACTACTATTCCCAGCAGACACAGAGTGGCAGTAAACAGAATGCTATATAGTGTGGCTGAGCGAGGTACACAGAGTGGCAGTAAACAGAATGCTATATAGTGTGGCTGAGCAAGCGGTGTACTACTGTTCCCAGCAGTGACACAATGACAGGGGGGACCCTGGCTAGCGTGGCTGGAGCGCGAACTACCCTGCCTGCCTACCCAAAGCTAAACCCACAGACAAATGGCGGAGATATGACGTGGTTCGGGTATTTATTTACCCGAACCACGTGACCGTTCGGCCAATCAGAGCGCGTTCGGGTCCGAACCACGTGACCCGTTCGGCCAATCACAGCGCTAGCCGAACGTTCGGGGAACGTTCGGCCATGCGCTCTTAGTTCGGCCATATGGCCGAACGGTTTGGCCGAGCACCGTCAGGTGTTCGGCCGAACTCGAACATCACCCGAACAGGGTGATGTTCTGCAGAACCCGAACAGTGGCGAACACTGTTCGCCCAACACTACTCCCTGCGCAGGTGAGACACAAAGGGAAGGGGGAAAAAAAGCTAGCAGAGCCGGAGCCCTGTGTGCCGAGGCGTCCTACTCCGGCGCCATGTTGTTGATGCCCAGATAGTTATCAGATGACATGTATGGGGTATGCTTTTAACCGCGACAAGCTGTAGAATACATTTTAGGGCTTTTTTTGATTGAGGCCTATGTCTTACGAATTACTTTTAGTGACAAACTAAACTTTCATATATTCAGTACAAAGATAAAAAGCTTGAAAAAAATAAAACAAAGTGACAGAATTTAAAACAGAATACATAAAATCATTACCTTAGGGAATCGGGTTTTTTTTAGTATGAATGCTATGAGGGTATATTACTGTTATTTTTGAAAATGAGGGCTTGTATTTATTGTTAGGGTACAATGTGAAAACAAGAAACACAACACAAAAAAATACACCTTTACTTCCAGAGTCTTCCAGAGATAATATATTATCCCCATACATTGCACTACGGACATAATTCAAATGTCAAGATTACCAGGACAAATAGGCAAATTAAATGTATGTGTTTTATCTAGAATAGCATTGTTTATTTTAATATGATTTTATTTTTCCATTTCTTCTTGTTTAGTTTAAAACTATAGGGAATTGAAGAAAACGTGTGTTTTTTCATTGCCCCCCCTTAGTGTTGGGCGAACAGTGTTCGCCACTGTTCGAGTTCTGCAGAACATCACCCTGTTCGGGTGATGTTCGAGTTCGGCCGAACACCTCATGGTGTTCGGCCTTTTTAGTTCGGGTTCGCCCGAACAGCTCAATGCCCAGCCGAACAGGCCGAACAGGGCCCCCTGTTCGGCCAAATACTGCCCCCCTATGGGGTCGCAGGCATAAGGGGGGAGCATGCCCCGGTCGCGGGGGGGGGGGGGGGTTGGAAATTCCCCCCACCCCCTCCGCTAGCGCTCCCCCCTCTGCCCGCTTCCTCATACAAAAATTTTCCGTAAAGTTCAATAGTACCTTTAGTGGCTGGCTGGCACTGTGGTGTGAGTGAGTAGGAGGAGTCCGAGTAGGACGCGTTGAGGCCGGGCAGCGGGCGGTTCAGCGGTAGTACCCTTGTGGTACTTCCGCCCTTTCTCTGACCTCACGTCCTCTACGTGATGACGCATACGAGGGTACGCGTGACGCGTACCCTCATATGCAGAGGACGTGAGGTCAGAGAAAGGGCGGAAGTACCACAATGGTACTACCGCTGAACCGCCCGCTGCCCGGCCTCAACGCGTCCTACTCGGACGCCTCCTACTCACTCACACCACAGTGCCAGCCAGCCACTGAAGGTACTATTGAACTTTACGCAAAATTTTTGTATGGGGAAGCGGGCAGAGGGGGGAGCGCTAGTGGAGGGGGTGGGGGGAATTTCCGCCCCCCCCCCCCCTGCGACCGGGGCATGCTCCCTTCTTATGCTTGCGACCCCATAGGGCCTCCAAAAGCGGGATGTTCGGGGGAGTTCGGGGTTCGGGCCGAACATGCCGAACATCTGGCCCATGTTCGGCGAACGGACCCGAACCCGAACATCCAGGTGTTCGCCCAACACTACCCCCCCTCCCCCATGTGTTTCCATTTAAAATGCATATAAAATAAAGTAATTATTGAAAACAAACACAACCCTAAAAAAGCCTAATTGGTGGTGAAAAAAAACAAGATATAGATCATTTAGACGTGATGAATAGCGATAAGGTTATTGCCAAATTAATGGAAGGGACGCTGAAATGTGAAAATTGTTCGGATGCATAAGGTGAAAAAACACAGAAGGCTGAAGTGGTTAAGAAATGGAGAAATAATGGTATAAAACCGAAGAGTTTGGCAAATCAACTGTTGTAACACAGCAAGCAGCATCCCCATGTCAGTGTTGGGTTAGAGACGTAATCAGCTATTGTTACTTTGGCTGACTGCCAGTCTGTGATGCTTCCAGTTCCAGCCAGTTCACTGTGGGATTATGTGTGTCACCCTATAAGCTGTATCATTTCCTACTAAGTTTGTGTACATCAGCTTATTTCTATCATTCATTATTTGATCTGCTTAAATATAGTTTCAGTTTTTCAGATTTAAATGCTAACAAAAAGTGACAGTACACCCAAATACACTATTATATAGAAAAATGAAATACATATGTATTATTCAAAATACAATAGGGAGAAAATCTGCGCCTGTTAAAATGTCAGCAGCTGTATTGGACTAGGTAATCCTCTAATACACCAATTCTGAAAATACTACAATGTTCACAGTGCTATAAAAGCTACAATACTTTTATTTGGTTCACAATAGATGTACAGTTACAACCCTTGATCTTAGGCTAAAATTAGCACCTTCCCCTTTAAATCACATCCGTCCACAGACACACAACACTCACTCAGACTTACTGCAGTGAGCTCGTCCGCACAAAAAATGCTTAAAAAAGGGATCCCAGTAAAAGATCAAAAATGGTCCACTGTAGTTAGAAGTAATCTGACTAAATGTCCAATAAAAATACACATCTGTTTGAATTTGGCCAACCAGTTTTGCACTCCGTATCAGAGTAATTAATAGCAATGTCATGCACTTTCAATGGAAATCCACAGTTCCATATAACACTGCTTATTAGCCATGCATAAAGAATCCGTCCAATTCACAATGAGCAGCTGGCATTCATAAATCTGTATGCATTACCCTCCTGCAGACCGGGTAACTCACAGATCTCTGTGCTGCCTCAATCCTCCACTCGCTCTGGCCAGATCATAGAGTGCAGAGAGGCTGGTCACGCCCGGTGATATCGAGGCATGAAACTGGAGACAAGTTTTCCTCTTTTTCCTGTCAAGAGTTCTTCCCTATTAATCACATCTGTCTCTTTTAGGGCTTCTTCAAGCAACCTATCCTCACAGCCTTTTTCTCTAAATTGGTCACTTAGGACACCAGCTTCTACATTGAAATCCTCATATCTGGAACAATTGCCATACGCCATATGCAACAGTGACATCACTGAGAATTATCCCCACCAGCGCGGAGCACAACATCTCCGATCTAACCAGCGGAAATACAGGGACTTGTCTCCAGTTTTCCTAAATATTCTAAATATTTGTCATTTACCTGCCTAATTTTTAAAGTACACTGTGGTTACACAAAATGATGCTTGGTGTGGCCCCACAATGAACTACAAACTCAACAGCGATGTAGGATTCTGTGATTTAGTGTCACAGGTGACACTAAATTTTTACGGTACAGTGCAGTTACTCAATCACTTTATTTTAGCAGAGTGACAGGCTGAAACAGTGGCATAGCCACACTTTCTACACTTATGCTGTATATAAGCTACACACCACACTACAAACAACAAAAATGATGACAGCCCAGGATCAGTCCTCAAAAGGAGTTTTGGGATCTCTAGTTGGTGAACTGCAGGGAGCAAAACACCTATGGAAGCAACTACACAGCACTGGATAACACAGAACAGTTTCTGAAAGCTATGTATTTGTCTCTCAATCAGCAGCACAGCTTTACCTACATTGATTCCAGACAGACTGTAAAATGGCTGCCAGGTTCTTTCTTTTATAGCGGGAAGGCGGGGGGCAGGGGCGGATGCTCAGGCCCCTGTGGTACAAATGCTTTATTGGCTGTCCTGTCCCACCTGACTTAAAGGACAACTATCTGACCTAAAGGAAAAAACCTGGTATTATTCGGAGCATAGTGGTGTGCTCAAGTGTGGATCGTTATATACAGTGGCTTGCAAAACTATTTGGCTCCCTTGAAGTTTTCCACATTTCGTCATATTACTACCACAAACATGAATCAATGTTATAGGAATTCCACATGAAAGACCAATATAAAGTGGTGTACACCTGAGAAGTGGAACGGGAATCATACACGATTCCAAACATTTTTTACAAATAAATAACTGCAAAGTAGGGTGTGCGTAATTATTCAGCCCCCTTTGGTCTGAGTGCAGTCAGTTGCCCGTAGACATTGCCTGATGAGTGCTAATGACTAAATAGAGTGCACCTGTGTGTATTCTAATGTCAGTACAAATACAGCTGCTCTGTGACGGCCTCAGAGGTTTCCTAAGAGAATATTGGGAGCAACAACACCATGAAGTCCAAAGAACACACCAGACAGGTCAGGGATAAAGTTGTTGAGACATTTAAAGCAGGCTTAGGCTACAAAAAGATTTCCAAAGCCTTGAACATCCCATGGAGCACTGTTCAAGCGATCATTCAGAAATGGAAGGAGTATGGCACAGCTGTAAACCTACCAAGACAAGGCTGTCCACCTAAACTCACAGGCCAAACAAGGAGAGCGCTGATCAGTAATGCAGTCAAGAGGCCCATGGTGACTCTGGACGAGCTACAGAGAACTACAGCTCAGGTGGGAGATTCTTTCCATAGGACAACTATTAGTCGTGCACTGCACAAAGTTGGCCTTTATGGAAGAGTGGCAAGAAGAAAGCCATTATTAGCAGAAAAGCATAAGAAGTCCCGTTTGCAGTTTGCCACAAGCCATGTGGGGGACACAGCAAACATGTGGAAGAAGGTGCTCTGGTCAGATGAGACCAAAATGGAACTTTTTGGCCAAAATGCAACACTCAATGTGTGGCGGTAAACTAACGCTGCACATCACTCTGAACACACCATCCCCACTGTCAAATACTGACCCCTGTGGCTAGGGTCTAATCCAGTGCACTCCCTCCTTCCCCTGTATGTGTTTGTCAGCATGCACACAGCTTGTGCTGGTGTATGCGCATGGTGCACATGGACACATAACGTTAGCTCCCTTGTGCGATTGGTAAGATGCACTGTCTGTCCCAGGATAGGACGTCAGGATATGTGCTCCTAATCCATTGATAGGTTTGATGCAAGGAATGTGTTTGCATGTCTGCACTATGCATGTTACAGGGCCAGAGTTAGGACACCTATGTTTACCTGGGTACTTCTGCGCAGTATAGGTGACTAAGCATAAGAATGCATTCTTCTGTGAACTAAAACCCCGGCTTTTAACGTAGCTGTAGGGATAACAGTTGTGCCTGGACAGTTGTGCCTGTACATACATTTTTGACAGTCCGCTTTCTTTATTTGGGGCTCATTCCCAATAATATTGAACCACCTGACTTAAAAACAACTATCAATAAACATGTTTTTTAAACTGGGATGGGAATAACTTGCCAAGGTGTTCCCATGTACAACTGTAAATTTTTACCTGCTTTTCTCTTCCGTTCATGTTATAAAAGTGTCTCACTTACAGGTGTTGGGGATGGGTGTTGGACCAGTTAATCATGAAGGGATGGGAATCCCTCTTCCTACATCTGCTAACCCTATGTGTACTTCGAGCTTTTGCAGGTGACAGGTCTTACTAGCTCCCTTTCTCTCTCTGAATGAGTTGTCCTGATAACATATGGGGCTTTCAGTGAAAGCTAAGCTGAAGTGTCTGAGAAGAACTGGTTTGCAGCACTAAGCAGAAAGGAATGTACAGGTATGTCTTATCTGCTACACAGAGTAAACATTCTGGGCTTGATTCACAAAGCCGTGCTAACTGTTTAGCCGTGCTAAACAGTTAGCACCTGAATTGCCGCTCACGGACTTTTGCGCGCACAAAGTGCCACGATCGCGCGATCGTGGACATTTGCGCGCGATAATGCAGACTTTTTCACGCGATCTGCACGGTTTTGTGAATCAAGCCCTCTGTGTGTGAAAACTGACACCAAGGTAGGATTTTAGTACTAAAGATTTTTTGGGGGGTGAAAGAAAATAGTCTGTAGTCTTCGAGGGATGAAGAGACCAGCAGTTGCTGTGATGTTACATTTCAAAGAAAAAAAAAATCACCTCTGCTAATGGATGCAGCTAAAACCTACACAAACCAAAGTACAGCTTTTGGCTCCGATTTTTAACATGAAAAGTAGGAACATGCTTACACAGCTATTAAATAATACTTAAAGTGGCCACTAACAGTCCAATTTCTAGTGAAAAATCGTTTGAGCGATCAGAAATTCTGCTCTGATTGGTTGTAAATAATCTCCATTGATGGGCACAATCGATTATGAACGATTATAAAAATAGTCGTCCAATTGGATTTTGGTCAAACCAAAACTTGGATTTTCTTGTTGATTGTGATAGATAGGAAGCTAAGATTGGTTCATTGATGGTATAGTGAACGATTTTTATTCCAATCAGAATTTCTGATCGCTTGAACGATTTTTCGCTAGAAATTGGACTGTTAGTGGCCACCTTTAGACGTAATTTGTACATTGTAGCTCTATAACACTTGCTTATTGATAGTTGTCCTTTAAGGGTGAAGGGTCAAAATTATGCTCCATGTTAAAGTATGGGGCAAATGCAAACCTCGCGTAAAGGATTCGGTGGATGCAAGCAGCAAATGATCACCGCAAATTGTCCACTGATGCAAACTGCAGGCCAACACTAGTCAGACAGCCAATTGGCTGACTTACACCACAGCATTACAGCAATAGCCCTGTATAAGCACAGCATTTGACTGCCAGCAGCCCTTTTGAGCGGATCTTTGCTAGTGACACAGGTCCTCTGTGTTACTGGCTGCATCTTGTGTGAACCTCAATTTGTTTCATTGCTGATAGTCAGACAGATAGATAGATAGGTAGGTAGGTAGGTAGATTGTATTGCTGATAGACAGATAAATTGTTTCATTACTGACAGATAGATAAATAGATGGACAGTACTTTATGTTTGCAGATAGATGCATTTCTGCGGATAGATAGATAGATAGATAGATAGATAGATAGATAGATAGCCGGGACAAGGCTCTCCAATCCAGCACTAGAGGCAGAGATTACAAGGAGCGTCTCCCCCAAACTCTGTCCACCCCAGTATAGATAGCAAATGTGCCCTCAGTATTAGCTCACTCCCCAGTATAATAGATGGGCCACCATGCAGAAATAGTCTGTCCCCCCTCCCCAGTATAATAGCCACATGTGCATCCATACATTATTAGACAGCTCCCCCAGTATAACAGCCAGATATGTCCCCTAATCTCCTCTCCCCCAGTATAGTAGTGACATTGTGGCCACAGGCTGCACCCCATAAAAAACAACTAATTTTAGTCCAACTTGTTATTTTATAGTGTGCCAGATTGGCGTCTGTCTGCAGTGTGCATGTGTAAGGTACCCAACTATATATATACTGTAGCAACAGCGCGTGTGGCAGCAGACAGCGGGGATTCAACTTCAATCAAGTTATTTAGAGCAGTGTTGATTAACATTTTATTGGTATGTACCCAGGGCCGGATTTAGGCCAAGGCCGCCTAGGCCATGGCCTAGGGCACCACAGGAGGAAGGGCACCAAAACAACAGGCTAAACTGGTGCAGCATTTGCAAGCTTGCAAATGCTGCAATGCTGGGAGATCAGGAGAGCGCCTAACTCTGCTGCTAGCTGCCTGTGCAGCAGCCACCTTGCTCTCTGTGCACGTTTGCATTGTGGCCGGCGGCTATGGACTTGGCAGCATTGGAGATGGAAAGTAAGAGGAAGCTTCTGCACTGGAGACGAGCGGAGAAATGAATGACACAGATGACTGCTGCAGTGTGAAGGCGAGCTAACTACGTATACTGAAAGAGGAGGAGTGGGAAAAGGAGTGATCTGGCTACCTTTACTGGAGGTAAAGGGGGAGGAGTCATATGGCTACCTATACTAGAGGGAAGGGGTCATCTGGCTACCTATACTGAAGAGAAAGGGGGAGGAGTCATCTGGCTACCTATACGGGGGCATCATCAGGCTACCTATACTAGACGGGAAGGGGGGAGGGTTCTTCTCGCTACCTATACTGAAGGGGGGCGGCTGGTGACAGTGGGCTAGGGCAGTAAAGAGTACAAATCCGGCCCTGTATGTACCCCTTTTAAAACAACCTCATAAGTACCCCTTGACAAATATATATTTAATCGTAGTACATGATAATTGGTTCTAAACAATTTCCAAGCATTTACTGTTGCTTTTAATAAGCTAAGACACTAATTTGGAGTTTAAATAAGATTTTTCATTTTCTAAAACTGTAAATGTGTTATTCTTGGATAGGAATATCACGCCCAAGTACCCCTGGAACCATCAGAAGTACCCCCTGGCGTGGGAACGTTTTTTTTTTTTTTTTTAATAAAAAGTATCATGGTTAATTAAGAACATTAAAGGACTTTTTGTGGTTGTGTGCACATGATGTGTGCTGCAGACATGTGTAAAGGACGCATCTGCGCAGAAATGCGTAATATGACAGAATTTTCCATAATTGGACTCTATATCTTCTGTTGGACCTACAATTCTCCAAAGGACATACGGTAACTTGACACATTGCTCAGACTATAACTAGTTATTATTTTCACATTTAATCCTTATTATTTTTACTGTATCAATTTGTTTCAAGTGCTACATTTAGTTCTGCATTATTCCTTTAAATAAACAATTAAAAATCTTTTGCCTAAGTGCTGTTCTGAAAAGCTCCGCAAAGGATTCACATCTCCTAAGGGCCCTTTTCCACTAGCAATCGCAATCACAAATCACAAACGCCAGCGATTGCGATTTCTCATTAATTCTGTTATGCGATTGCGATTTGTGATTTTCATTTGCATTGCATTATCATTGTAAAAATCGCTCCAGCAAGCGATTGCGATTTGCGATTAGCGATTTCCAAATCGAATCACTGTAGTGGAAAATACTTCTCGTGATTTCTATGATAAAGTAACAACTCTAGCGATTTAAAAATCACTAGCGATTTGCGATTTTGCGATTCAGCAATCACAATCGCTCTAGTGGAAAAGGGCCCTTAGAGAGACGTTACCATAACAGTCACACTTTGTCATATTATTATCTGCTGATCCAGCAACCTGTCTTTTAACATCAGCTCGTTCACAGTCTTACAAGCCATCGGAGGCGATTATTCCCCGATGGTACTGGAGTAAGTTAGACGGGATCACGAGGCTGGATGTCACAGTCCTCGGTCCCATCTCCTCCTGGAGCACCGAGCCCCTTGTTCATGGATTAAACAAGGGCTCTGGAGGAGAGGAGGAGGCTTGGCCACCCCTTTTCTCCAGAACCCCCCATACCATGGGCCATGCGGACTGATACAGACCAGGGTGCGAGGCCCCACATGGCTGGGGTTCCACATTCTGCCTATCCCTGCCTGCATGGAGGACATGGGGTTAAAAAGGCTTGGGAGGTAGGACCCCATGCCATTTTCCTTTAAATTTCCCACACTCTGAACGTGTGTGTGTGTGTGGTGTGTGGTGTGTGGTGTGTGTGTGTGTGTGTGTGTGTGTGTGTGTGTGTGTGTGTACTGTATGATATTATATACAAATATATACAAATCAAGACCTAGCTTCATCATGGATACCTATCCTCAGGAACACAGAATTTAAGCTACCCTCTTTTTTTTTTTTTTTTTTTTTTTTACACAAGATATGGCTTTGAATGATGATTCAGAAAAGGACTGAACTCTTCAGAGAAAAGTAATTGTTGGGCTACTCATATTCTGATAACAGACATCCGTCTGCCCTCTGTAGATGACACCTAATCCTCATTTTTTATAACTTTGCTTTATTCTTAAAGCTTTGTCTTTGTTCATCGCATGTACTAAAAAACTAGTAGCCAAACCTGACCATTTTCCCTGTCTAATCTTTCATTTCTAAAAACAATATGCCTCTTCCAATTTATTATCCAATCATGGCTATCATCCAACCATGTCTCTGTTATTTTCTCAATATCATAGTCTTTATCTCTTATAGGCAACTCAGGTTTCAATTTTGTTTGAAGGGCTTCTTGAACTGGTTATTGGTTGAAAAGAATAGATAATAGCTTCTGTCAGACTGCTAACTGCAACAGATCATGAGTTCTGTGAATTCTTCAAAAAAAAGGTGCTTTCGCATTAAAGCTGGTGCACTGCTTATTTAAAAATAACAGAATCAATTTGTCTGTGAGTTATGCTCTAAAAAGTTAAGTTTTCTACACACGCTAGATTAACCACTTCCCTACCACGCTATTTTGTGCTGATCGGTGCTGCGTGGGCTCTCCAGCCCGCAGCACCGATCAGCTAGCAGCCAGGCCGATCAGACTTCCCCCCTTTTTTCCCCACTAGGGGGATGTCCTGCTGGGGGGGTCTGATCGCCGCCGGCTGCTTGCGCTTGCGGGGGGGGGGCTCTTCAAAGCCCCCCTCCGCAGCGCTTCCTGGCCTCCTTCCCCTTCCCTCCCTCTCCCTCCCCCTGTGAGCGGCGCAGGACGGATTTCCGTCCTGCGCCTGATGGGATAGGCTTTAGCCTATCAGATGCCGGTGATCCCCGGCCAATCAGAGGCCGGGGATCACCGATCTCCTCTACGGCGCTGCTGCGCAGCAGCGCCGTATACATGTAAACACCGGGGAAGGTCTTCCCCGTGTGTTTACATTTACCCTGCGAGCCGCCGATCGGCTCGCAGGGTGTTCACGGAGACACCCTCCGTGAGCTGACATGGAACGGCCGCTCATACGAGCGGCCGTTTCCATGGTATACACTTCAGGATTCAGGGGCGTGTATATACGCTCCGAGAATCCGGAAGTGGTTAAAGGAGGCTGCTAAAGACCGGCATTACCAAGAATATAGTGTGTGTACAGCAGGCCCTGGTTGGTGCATTGGTGAGACATCCGACTTGCTGGATCATCTTGATCAAAAACTTTCTGACACTATTGGTCTCCCTCCTTACCTCTCTCACTCCATCATGTGCTGCAAGTTATCTCTTCAACTCTTACTCTTAATAGTAACAGAATTGGTCGCTAGCCTGGAGGCTAGCAAAGCATCTGTACAACATTGGGCCCCCAACTGTCACCTGGAAGATCATGTCCTGATCTCTGCCAGGCTACAGTAATCTCAAGTGTGTACCCAGCTTCAGGGCTTAAAGAAAACCTGAACTGAAAATTAAAACTCAAAATAAGCATACACAAGTCATACTTACCTCCCATGTAGTCTACTCCTCAATCTCTTTCTCCTCTCCCGCGTCCTGTTTGTCCACTGTGATCAAGGGAATTCTCCATCCTCCATTTTGAAATTGGCCATTACCCCATAACAGCTTTCTGGTCAGCACACTGTTAAACTGTAACATCGTCCACTTGAGCCATAGGGAAACATGTACATTACCTGGCACATCAGTTGTCCTCTCAGCTGTAACTAATAGCAACTGATATATAACTGACAGCAACTGATATATTTCAGTTCTGACAAAATGTTGTCAGAACTGGAAGGGATTATTGTCAGAAGAAAATGGTGGGTTTCTGAGAGGAACTGGTGGCAAGGTAACTATTTAATATTCATTTGAAGTTACCTCATGTGTTTATTTTACATAATTTTACTCAGTACAGGTTACCTTTAATCAGAATGGTGACTGAAGAGCATTAATGGCAAGCGCTTGGTTGTAGAGATGAACAACCTCCAATACACTTCAACCTAAGATTTCTTACATGCGAGCATACTATAACATGTAGTGAGGTTGTTCTGTTAGTGGTGGCATGGAATTCACAAACCATGTTTTCACTGAGTGGTATAAAACTAAGTGCATCACCTGATGTGCTGCTGAACCAACTCAACCAATGCAACAGACTTGTGTGTGGACCTGCTGACTGCCTTGAAGATGTTTTCTTTTTTGTGGTTTCTGAGCCTTGGGGCTAGGAAATGGTCCACAATACTCTTTGGGGTAGAAGGAAGTAACAAAACTGAGCACAGAAGAAAGAAGAGAAGATGACTCCATTGAATTGACACAGCAGCGCTGATCCATCAGATGGTGCAGAAGCTAGATCAGTGGCATAGCTAAGGAATTTGGGTCCCCAGTGCAAGTATTACATGGGGCCCCAAGAATTCTATTGATATGGAGCCTCAAAACTTAACAAGGACAGCTGCAGTGTCAATGTAATCAGAGTAAGAAAACTGTTGAGGATTACTACAATTCAATGCACATGTAGAAGTTCATTACGAGCATAGCACTAATGCAAATATAAAAAGATCAGGGGCATAACAAAAGACCCTGCAAGGGATGCAGCTGCAGGGGTGCCCAGAAGCTGCAGGGGGCCCCGTGAGGGGAGGAGTTTCTTTTCCCTGTCCTTAGAGACTGACAACTAAGGGTATGGAGAAAAAAAAATTCTGTTCTCTACACAATTTTTCTAATGATTGCATCTGCACAGCCACTGATAAGGAATGATACAAACTTTTGCAGACACAGATCTGTAGACAGTCCCTATTCAGTGTTCAGCAGGGTCAAGGGGGGCCCCCATACAAAGTTTCGCAGGGGGGCCCAATGAGTTCTAGTTACACCACTGCATAAGATGTATGAAGGAGGGCCCCTATTGGGCTGCTGTGCAGTCGCAACCTCTGCATCACCTGTTGCTCACCACTGGGCCAGAGCTCTGACACAATAGCTGTATGGGCTACAGCAAAAGCTATATTAAAGTAAAGTCATGGGAGGATGTAACTTCAGTAAACTGTAAAGATAGGAACTACTAACTAGGGCAAAAATTGCCGATATATATGCACACTTTCATTCATTGCATGCCTATCTTTCTATAATGTCTAATGAGTACTACTAGATTATAGAGTATAATTATACTCTATTATACTAGAGTATATTTTTTTTTAGTCCAAACTTTTGATTTCAGACACACAGGCCTGATCACCTATACATTTTATAGCACAAAAGAAGTACAACATATAAAGAGAAGTGATGACCAAGGATTGAACTTCATCCCAATCAGTAGCTGATACACCCTTTCCCATGAGAAATCTTTACCTTTTCTAAAAAACGATCATCAGGGGGCTCTGTATGGCTGATATTGTGTTGAAACCCCTTCCACAGTGTGATGTCAGGACCAAGGTGCTGACATCACACTGTGGGAGCCTTGTTGCATTGTGGAAAGTAATAGCTGTTTCCAACTGCCAAAAAAGCAAGCAACAGCTACTTCCACTGATATCACCCGCCAGCAGTAAAAATGTCACCATACGATAAATGTCAGAATGTAAATCAGGGAGAGGAAAGATTTTACAATGGGCAAACACTGACTAAATTATTTATACATAATTATTGTAAAAATTAAGCACTTTTGTTCATGTTATGTTATTTTCACTGGAGTTCCAATTTAAGTAATACGTAGTTACAGAGGGATTGTCAGCCACAAAATCAAATTCCATTTACCCACTGCTTGTGTTTGATATGCAGCCTTCAACCTTACCCTGCATTGCAAGCACTCCAATCTATTCAGCAGCGGTGTCGCTAGGGGGGGGGGGGGGGGTAGAACCGGGGCACTCACCGGGATCTGTTGCTGTGGTGCCCCGAATCTCCTACTCCCCAAAGTGCCCAACTGCAAACACCAGCGGCGGTATAATATAGTATATACCACCGCCATTTTGGTGGAGCCTTTTTCCCTATCTCCCATCTGTGCTGCAGTCATGTGAGGGGCTCACATGATGCAGGCACATGACTCCTGCCTGCTCCCGCCCACCGGTTCTGTTCCAGCCTACCACCACTGCTGCTGGACCTCTGTTTTCAGCCTCTCACCGAGATCCAGCATGGAAATGTAAGGTGACCTCTGCATTATTCATTCCTTCTTATTGTTACATTAAATCTTCTCTCTCATCCCCCCTCTCTCTCTAGGTCTCTCTCTTCCTCCCCTCTCTCCCCTCTCTGCCCCCTCTTTCTCTCTGTCTCTGGGGAAATCCCTTCTCTTCTCTATCTCTCTCTCTCTGCCCTCCCTTTCCTTCTCTGCCCCCCCCCCCCTCTCTCCCCTCTGCTTGTTCCCTCTCTTTCTCTTCCCACTCTCTGTGACCTCTCTCTCTCTCTCTCTCTTTCTCTCTATCTCCCTCTCTGCCCCCCCTCTCTCTCCATCCCCTGTCTCTGTCTCCTCACTCCCTTCTCTCTCTCCACCTTCTCCTCTCTCAGTGCCTCTTGCCGTGCCCCACTCTGTGCCCTATTCTGTGTGTGTGCTTTGTGCCTCTCTATGTCTCTCTCTCTCTCCTCTCTCTCTCCATCCCCTCTCTCTCTACCCTCTCTGTGTCCTTTCTCTCACTCTCTCTCTCTCTGTGACCTCTCTCTCTCCCCCTTTCTCTGTCCCCCTGTCTTATGTTACACCGCTGTTAATTTGGCCCCACCCACTTCCACGCCCACTACATGCATGCCGCGCCGAAGGTCGTTACTCCCTGGTGCCCCCAATCTCATAGGATCCTAGCAACGCCCCTGCTATTCAGACATGTTTCTGCTGTAATAAATCTTATCTCATTCAGACTGGCTCTATTTGGTACATTGCTGACAAGGAGGAAGCTTATCATCTCCCCTCCCACATTCTTGCTCCTCACTGATTGGCTGAGAGCAGTCCAGTGTGAAGCTGAAATATGATCTATGCTGTGTTCTCATGTGTTTATAAAGCAATCTATCTATGACAGTGCAGTTTCTAGGAGAGAGAAAAAGTAAGGGGAGACATTATATCAGGATTGGTTTCAGTTAGAGGGAATCAAGATGGCAAATGCCTGAAACAGAATTCTCTTGATTTACTGTATAGCATTCACTGGAATCAAAACATGGACAGTACAATACATCTGTTATGTAAGTAGAACAAGTAGACATAGTAGTAGTTATCTACTTATATATATGTGTTTTTTCCCTGGCATATTATGGCTGACCCTATTGCTTTAAGTCCATCACTCTCCTTTGCTTACATTTAGTTTGTGCAGTTTGAGCTTAGCAACATTTGTTTTACCACCAGAGTTGTCAGGGCAATGCAGTGTTAATATGAGCAAACAATTTGTTTTTATTCTATATTATTTCCCTAATCTAATAAAAATAATATTCATCCCTTGAGGTCTTGCTATTATAGCCCAAATTAAACACCATTCCCCCTCCATAGCTTAGCCATGTGACCCCCAGATCAGGGGTGTAACATTGGACCCTGCAAGGGATGCAGCTGCAGGGGGGCCCAGAAGCCACAGGGGGCCCAGTTGGGGGAGAAGTTTCTTTTCCCTGTCCTAAGAGACTGAAAACTAAGGGTATGAAGAGAAAAAAAACGTTCTGCTCTCTGCACAATTGTACTAATGACTGCATCTGCTCAGCCTCTGATAAGGGATCATACAAAGTTTTGCAGACAAAGTTTTGTATACAGACCCTATTCAGTGTTCAGCAGGGTCTTGTGTAAAGGCCTTTCTACCCCCATTCTTTCTACCCCTCTCCAAGTGCTGTACTGTAATGATGCTTTAGGAGGCGGGCCCCATCCAAAGTTTCGCAGGGGGCCCATTGATTTCTAGTTACGCCCCTGCCCCAGATGTCCATCTCCTTCCAGGTAAATAGGTATAGAGGGTCACTTTTAACCCCCTAACTATTTATGAAGTACAAACTTTATTGCTATTTTTTAAAATCTGTATTCTTTGTGACATCATCTCCCTCTGTATAGTTTCTTCTGATGGCATCTTCTAGCACAGCATAATAGTCACTTACAATCGGGCCAATAATCATCATATGAGGAGCTCACAAGGTTGGGCAAATACACAGAGCAAATTTTAAAGGGACCTGAGTTTAAAACTCACAGATCACCAGCACCTAACACAACATAATAAAATAAACGAGATTGTTGGTGCCATATATCCAACAGGCATGTGGGTTAAGCCCCTCTACCAGTGTCAAGGCCAATCTCCAAGAGATTGTCTCTCTTGATCTTTCAGCTTGCTTGATTTGCTCCAGTGGTTGTTCCCTGTCACTCAACAGTGCTTGGACTGAATCGCAGGCACCACTGCCACTCTCTTTCTTCATTTCTTATAATGCTGAACACTGGAGCTTCACCAAAAGCATCTTCATAACTTCCTCTGGGGCTCCTTATTGGTCTACTAGGTGGCCCAATAAGAATCCTCCTCAGGACCAATGAGTAGCCCTTGCAGGAGCTATAAATATGCTTTTGCCAGGGCTCTAATGTTCACTGGTAAATAGAGTGGTTGAGAAAAGCTGCAACATCAGTACTGGGTGGTCTTGCGGGTAAGCGCAGAGCAATGGGAAGTAAGTGATAAGGAGTGACATTGCCTGGAGAGCCTCGCATATAATGGTAAATAAGTTCTGAGAACCTTTCTTGCCTTAGCAGACAACATATGGCGGATGACAGCAGCAGATCTCCAGGGGAGTGAAGTAGCAGTGCTGAAGGACAGCTCCAGGGCACTTCACTCCCTACCACTCGGCACATAGAAGAATCAATCAAGTAAAGTTCTTAATGCTCACAGGTGAAGCTGACAAATGTTGATAAGTAATTTGCAGTGTTTGCACATTTCAAACTACTTATTACACTGAATGGGATATGGTCCAATTTCTGCTTCATATACTACCATTCATACCCCTCCTCCAAACAAGCATTCTTAATCACCCTCATTACCTCATAAATAAAAACATTTATTCCCTGAAAAATGTTACCAATAAAGAGGTCCTGTACTGAAGTCCACCACAAACAAAATAACCTATGCACTAAGCATAGCAAGCCCTGGACCAACTCTGAAATCCCCTCTAGCTAAAAATAGGAATCCTCATTGGTAGGGATGGTTGGAAAATTTCACAAACAAAATCACCTATGAACTAAGTATAGCAAGCTCTGGATCAATTCTGAAATCCCCTCTAGCTAAAAATAGGAATCCTCATTTGTAGGGATGGTTGGAAAATTCCGGCGTAATGCTGATTTCTATGTATCCAATTGGAAACCGCAACTTGGAAATTTTAGGCCAATCACAGAACTTGGGAAGCATTGGACCAATTAGAGAATGCAGAACGTATCCGTAGAAATGGGATTTCTAGGGAAAGTTTTGTTCAATCACAAAACTCGGATATTACAGCGTTTTTCTGAGTCTTGTGATTTTTTTTAAATATCTGTGGTTTTCCGACATCTGGGGTCAAGTTTTGCATTCTCTGAATGGTCCAATACTACTGAGTATTTCGGACTATAATATAGTCAGACTATATTATGGATACTAACTTTATTAACAAAAATGGCAAAAAAAAACACTTTCTGCAAAAATCCATCAGTATCATGTTGCAGTATTGTAATTAGCACTAGCGGAGTTTCAAAAGGAAAGGGATCCCACATAATTTTTATTTTTTAATTTCACTTATACAGCTATCTTGTGACTGTACAGCAATCTTTGGCCAAAGCATTGTAAGTTCCTCCGGGTTTTCGCACTGCGTACTGACTAGAGATGGCTCGAACCTCCGATTTTCGGTTCGCGAACCTCGAACACGAACCTCCACAAAAAGTTTGGTTCACGCAAACTTTTGCGAACCGCAATAGACTTCAATGGGGAAGCGAACTTCAAAAACTAGAAACATTTATGCTGGCCACAAAACTGATGGAAAAGATGTTTCAAGGGGTCTAACATCTGAGTTTTTGCATGGAGGAGAGGGATAAACGCCAAAAGTCCCCAGGAAAAATCTGGATTTTACGCACAGCAGTGTTTTAAGGACAGAAATCACATTGCATGCTAAATTGGAGGCCTAAAGTGCTTTAAAACATTTTGCATGTGTATACATCAATCAGGTATTGTAATTAGTGTACTGGTTCACACTGCCAGACCAAACTCACTGTGTAACGCACCGCAAACAGCTGTTTGTGTAGTGACGGCCGTGCTGGACTGGTGCGCACCATTGCCAGATTGCTCTTCCTCAGTGATATCAGGTAACGTCTGACTGCCTTATCAACTTTCGATGGTTCTTTCTCTACCATTGTTAAAGCTCACATCTATTTTTTTAAATTACTTTTCTGCTGGCTGTTCAGTACCTTTAATGAGAATCTGTTATGGAGGGCAAGTCTGCCATTCATTCAACTGTGTGAAACTTTTGATGGTACTTTCTCAGTACCATGGTGACCACGGGTAATGGCCGGGGAATCAGGGTTCGATTCCTGTCCGGAGTGGGAGTCTGAGAAACGGCTACCACCACTCATCCAAGGAAGGCAGCTGCCATACTGTGGGCAAAGGAGCAGGAAAGGCTACCACCACACATCCAAGGAAGGCAGCAGGCATGGCATGCAAGTCCCGACTGAGGGAGGTAGTGACCAAAAATAAAAATACAGGAGGACTTTCAAGGCCCTGCTGTATATGAGATGAATCAACTTTAAATCCTTTAATGAGAGTCTGTTATGGAGGGCAAAGTCTGCCATCCATTCAAGTGAAAGGTATTCACTGACTGCCAGGTATAATACAATGTGCAGTCACAGATGCAGTGAAAGGTATGCAGTGACTGCAAAAAGCTGTTTGTGTATTGACGGCTGTGCTGGACTGGTGCGCACCATGAAGAGAGTGCAGGTGATGGCGGCTTTCTAGCCCATATGGTCGCCGGGCTGAGGTAGCTGAATGACAGAACAGTGACTGTCCAGCTGATCGAATTTGGTCTCTCCACAATGAAGCAACAACCATATTATCTTGGGTGTGTCCCCCCGAGACACTCATATAGCCGTCGGTCATTGCTTCATAGTGATACGCAAGCCCCTTCACCGCAGCAAGGTAACGATCACGAAGGGGAATTGCCACATGTACATGCCTTTTGTTTTGTTGTTGCAGCTGCAGTGCAGCCAGAAAAATTAGGCAGGCATGTACACGCACCAGAAAATTTTTTATAGCGCCCGCTGCTAGCACCCTGTTGGTGGTGGAGGAGAAGGCAGTCAAGCAGCCTGCAGGCAGAGATGCTGTGTGGGGACCGACTTAGTCATGAGGCAGGCAGTCACACAGCGTGCAAGCAGAGATGCTGTTGGTGGGGACTGACTTAGTTTTCGGGCGGACAGTAGCCCTCTGGGATCCATGCCTCATTCATTTTGATAAAGGTGAGGTACTGAACACTTTTGTGACCTAGGCGACTTCTCTTCTCAGTGACAATGCCTCCAGCTGCGCTGAAGGTCCTTTCTGACAGGACGCTTGAGGCAGGCCAAGACAGAAGTTGGATGGCAAATTGTGACAGCTCTGGCCACAGGTCAAGCCTGCGCACCCAGTAGTCCAAGGGTTCATTGCTGCTTACAGTGTCTACATCCACACTTAAGACCAGGTAGACGCTACCTGCCGGTCGAGACGTTGGTGGAGGGTGGATCCGGAAGGGGTAAGGCGAGGCGTTGGACTAAAGAATGTCCGACATCACCATGAGATCGCTAGAGCGTCCAGTCCTTGCCTGCGTGAACATGGGAGGAGGACGATTACTGACAGTGGCACCTTTATTCCGTTGTGCGGTGACATCACCCTTAAACGCACTGTAAAGCATTGTTGCCAGCTTGTTCTGCAAGTGCTGCATCCTTTCTGCCTTCTGGTGATTTGGAAACATCTCCGCCACTTTGTGCCTTTACCGTGGGTCTAGTAGCTCATTCCCCTTGAGTTTTTTTATACGGTGGTCCCTCAACAGGCTGTACAGCATGAAAGAAGCTATCTGCACAAATTTGGATGCAGACATACTATTCATCTCCTCTTGCTCTTCCTCAGCGATGTCAGGGAAGTTCTTCTCCTCCCCCCAGCCACGAACAATACCACAAGAAAGTTGAGCAGCATAAGCCCCCTGTGACACCTGCTGCGGTTGTTCTTCCTCCTCCTCCAAAAAACACCTTCCTCATCATCTGACTCCTCTTCCCCACACAACTCTTCTTCCTCCTCCTCCCCCCTCTGTGCTGCCGCAGGTGTTGAGGTATCATCTGCTTCTGCTGAGAATTGATCCCACAAATCTTCCTCCTGTTCCTGTTCATGCTCCTCCAAAGCTTGATCCACCGCTCTACACATGGCACGCTCCAGGAAGAAAGCATATGGGATCAAGTCGCTGATGGCGCCTTCACTGCGATTCACCAGGTTTGTCACCTCCTCAAATGGCCGCATGAGCCTGCAGGCATTTCGCATGAGTACCCAGTACTTCGGCCAGAACATCCCCATCTCCCCAGAGCATGTCCTTTTACTGTAGTTGTAGAAATACTGTTTGACGGCTTTCTCCTGTTGTAGCAGGCGGTTGAACATTAGGAGCATTGAATTCCATTGAGTCGGGCTATCGCAAATCAAGCGTCTCACCGGCAATTTGTTTCTCCGCTGAATATTGGCAAAGCGTGCCATGGCCATGTAAGACCGCCTGAAATGTCCACACACCTTCCTGGACTGCTTCAGGATGTCCTGTAAGCCTGGGTACTTAGACACAGATCTCTGAATTATGAGATTCAGCACATGTGCCATGCAGGGTACGTGTCAACCTTCCCAAATTAAAAGCTGAAATGAGATTGCTGCCATTGTCACACACCAAATTGCCAATCTCCAGTTGGTGTGGGGTCAGCCACTGATCCACCTGTTTGTTCAGAGCAGCCAGGAGAGCTGCTCCAGTGTGACTCTCTGCTTTGAGGCAAGACATGTCTAAGATGGTGTGACACTGTTTTACCTAGCATTCAGCATAGGCCCTGGGGCTGTGTAGCTGGAGAGGAGTTCGCAGCACCAGTAGAGTTGAACTGCCACTCAGCCAAGGAGGAGGACGACGACAGTGAAGAGGATGTAGTAGGTGGAGTAGGAGAAGGAGAGGAGGTGGCAGCAGGCCTGCTAGCAAAGCCGTGGAGGTGTCACTCACAACTAGGTCTGCTGCACAGCCACGTACTTCCCTGCTTGCCAGTGGTCACCAGGTTGACCCAATGGGCTGTGTAAGTAATGTAGCTGCCCTGACCGTGCTTTGCAGATTAGGCATCCATGGTCAGTTGGACCCTTGACCCAACGCCGTGTGCCAGAGATGACACCACTTGCCTTTCAACTTCATGGTACAGTTTGGGTATCGCCTTTTTTGAGAAACAATTGCGGCCTGGTATCTTCCACTGCGGTGTCCCAATGGCCACAAATTTTCAGAAGGCCTCAGAGTCCACCAGCTGGTATGTTAACAGCTGGCGAGCTAACAGTTCCGCCAAGCCAGCTGTCTGACGCCAGGCAAGGGGGTGACTGGCAGACATTGTCTTCTTCCACTCAAAGATTTCCTTCATGGACACCTGGCTGCTGCTGTGTGCAGAGGAGCAGGAACCGCTCAAGGTGAGAGGCGGAGTGGAGGAGGGTGGCTGTGATTGTGAAGGTGCAAGGGACAAAGCGGCTGAAGATGATGCACCTGAAGGAGGAAGAGGAGAAGGAGGGTGGCTTTTCTTTTGTGTGCTGCTTTTCCTCAGGTGCTCTTCCCATTGCAGTTTGTGCCTTTTCTCCATGTACCTTCGTAAGGCACTTGTCCATACGCAGCTGTTGGCCTTTGCATGGCTCAATTTTTGGCGGCAGAGAGAACAGATGGCATTGCTCTGATCTAAGGCAGATACACACAAAAATGTCCACACCGCTGAGCAGGGGTCTAGACCTGGGAAAAGAGGTGAGTGGACTCACCCTAACCACGACCACCCCAACCCCCCCCCCCCCCCCCCTCCCCAGCAGCCTCCCCAACTAAAAAAAAAAAAAAAGATACAGATGCACTAGGCTAGAGCCTTCATTTTACATGGAAAACATCACAACACGCTCCATTCCCTGGCACTGGCAGTCACAAACATTGCCTTGCTGGGAGAAATCCTTGTTTTTCAGTACAGATTTTTGTTTACAGACTTCTTTTCTCATTAGAGACACACTCAGCTAGGTAACAGGGCTGCCAGCCTGATCCAGCTGGGGGAGGAACGGACTGAGAAGGAGAGGTGATGTGATTTGTGACTGAAGAGCTCTGCACTTCTCTTTCAGTTCTGAAGCAAAGCAGACAAGCAATACACAGCATTGCAGACAGCCTGTCACTGAGCCTGCCCTGCACTGCTTTCTCTCCAATGCTCTGCTTCCGAACTACAAGTAAAGTGCAGAGCCCTGCAGCCAGCTTTCCTCAGGCCGTACCCCCCTCCTCCCAGCTGGGTCAGGCAGCTCCTTATTACTCTTATAATGTAATATATTGTATCTGGATACCTGCTGGAGAGAGGATGAACTGAAATCCCCACAACGCTCACATTCTCCTGCAGATGCTGAAAGTTGGACGGGGATGTGTGGGCGGGCTCTTTCGGCTGTCTCTCTGTCTTTCATTGGCAGGAGAGAGGAGCCCTTTGCTAGAGTTGTACTGATTGGAAGGCAGACAGAGGGGACGGACGGGACAGACAGAGGAGGATGCTTGGAACTTACTCTGCTCGGAGATCAGCATGATTGTACTGTACCGCGGTGGCACTCATTTGGACGGACATGCGTCCTGTTAGGGTGTACGACGTCCACCTTGTAAGAAGAGTAAGTGGACGTCGACCACCTGCGTTCACGCCCCACTCAACCTCTGCCGCTGAGCACCCCTGGGTTGGTGGCACTATGGTGGCATCAGCAGCTGACGTTGAAGGGCATGTTGGCTGGCTGTCCATAGATGGCGATACATGGCGCCAGACACTGCCACCAGCTGTTTCTGATGACGAGCTGCCCCTGCTTCTTTCAGGAACTTGTCTCCTCCTACTCCTCTCTGACTCCCCCTCTGAACTGTCCCCCTGTTCATCCCCTCTATTGGGAACCCACGTGACATCCGTATCATCATAATCATCCTCCCCAGCTTTGCTTGCCTCAGACACCTCATAAACTGCACCAACAGCAGGTACTTCATCATCCTGCTCCTCACACCTTACGTCCATAGTGTCGCCTAACTCAGACATATGAGGTGGTGTAACTTGCTTAGTGCCTTCATCTTGTTGTAACAATAATGGCTTTGAATTAGTGAATTCCCCACCAAATAACTCCTGCAAAGTGTCAAATGCAGCGGATGTGGTGCAGAAGATGAGGTGTTCTGTGTTAAATAGTCAACCACGTCCTGACAATCTTGGGAGTTGATGGAACGTGCCATCTGCTGAGCGCTATACTTTGGGCCAGGGCCGTACGAAATCACGTCAGCACAACCTCGAACAGACCTGCCAAGTGGCCTGCCTCTGGGTCTGCCTCTGCCCTTTGTTTTGTCCATATTGGGGGGGGGGGGGGTGAAGTGAAAGGTATGCACTGACTTGACTAATACAATGTGCAGTCACACAGATGCAGTGAAAGGTATGCAGTGACTGGTATTACAATACAATGTGCAGCTGTCACACAGGTGCAGTTAACGGGTATGCACGGGCTGGTATGTTACACAGCGTGCGGTCACACAGGTACTGTAAACAATTATGCAATGACTAGTATTACAAATGTGCAGCTGTCACACACACAGAGGTACCGTCAACAGGTGCAGCGACTGACTGGTGTATACTGCGTGCGCTCATGTAGGTAGGTAGGCAGGTGCACTGAACAGGTGGGTATGCAGTGATTGGTATTACAAATGTGCAGCTGTCACACACACAGGTACCGTCAACAGGTGCAGCGACTGACTGGTATATAACACTGCGTGCGCTCACGTAGGTGGGTAGGTGCACTGAACAGGTGGGTATGCAGTGATTGGTATTACAAATGTGCAGCTGTCACACACACAGGTAGGGCTGATCGGAACAGCTGAATTCCGATTTCGTCGAAATTTCGTGTACCGCATGCGAAAACCGAGTTTCGTGTTCCGAATTTTCGTGTTCCGAGTGCATTTCTATTAAATTAAATAGTGTTAACTTCTGCGGTTAATTGTAAAGCCCCCTTACATGCTATCATCACCAAATTTGGCATGTATGTTAAGCAGATGAGTAGGAACATGGTAAAAAAAAATTTGTGAAAAGAGCTTATAGTTTTTGAGCAAATCGATTTCAAAGTTTCATAAGAAAAATGTTTTTTAAACTGTGTAAAATGACACTGCTGCAGAACAGGTTACTGCATTCCGAGTTCTGTATACATATTGTATACATTTCATGAAAACAGACAGCGTGGGGTCCCCCCTCCCAAGCCTCCTTAACCCCTTGTCCCCCATGCAGGCTGGGATAGCCAGAATGCAGAGTCCCGGCCACGTGGGGCTTCGCACCCTGAGCTATACCAGCCCGCATGGTCCATGGTATGGGGGAGCTCTGGAGGAGAGGGGCGGCCAACCTCCCCCTCTCCCCCAGAGCCCTTGTCCAATCCATGGACAAGGGGCTCTTCCCCACATCCGGTGCCCCAGGAGGAGGTGGGGGCCGCCGACGTCCTGGGGGGTTCATGGTGCCATCCGGGGTTCCCCTTTAACAAGCGGACCCCGGAAGCCGCCCCCTCCCCAGGAGAAATGAGTATAGGGGTACACGGTACCCCTTACCTATTTCAGCAGAGTTAAAAAAAGGAATAAAAACACGACAACGAAAAAAGTCCTTTATTGTTCTAAATTAACCAGGGATACTTACCTTGGGATAATCTCACGCCAGTAACCTCAGGAGTGATCCCACGCCAGTATCCTCTTATGACATCCCACCACCCTCCCACACTGACGAACTCCCACCACTGAATGGTCACAGTCAGCCTCTGCATCTGTATAGCAGAGGCTGAGAACACGAAAATTTTGCCTTTAAAACAAGAAATTTCGGCAAACAGTGATGCAATCAAAATGGCCACTGGGAAATCCCCGATCGCTGGAGGCCACACTAGAGTGGCGAAAGCAGTGATTTTTCACATAGATGGTGGGTCCAGGTGACCAGAGCAGGAGGTGCCCTAATCCCCTGGACCCACCCATTCATGTGAAATAACGCGTATTCTGACACTCTGAGGTGGCCTCCGGGGAACGGGGATTCCCCAGCAGCCATTTTGTTTATGACACTGTTTGCCGAAAATTCTTGTTTTAGCAAACAATTTTCGTGTGTCTAGCTTATGCAATACAGATTGCAGAGGCTGTCTACAGCCATTCATCCCCAGGAGTTCTGCAGGATCGGCAGGTGCGCGGGATCTCCTAAGAGGATAGAGGGGTGCACAGCGCAGGAAGGTTGGAAAGTGGGCACAGAGCGGCGGGGAGGGGGGGGGAAGCCTCCCCTCCCTCACCTAGGGCCCCCCCTTGCGCACTCCCCCCCACCTCCAGAATTCCAGCCAGCCAGCGGAACGGCTTACCGAGAGCGATAGCTCTGTGTGCCGCTGGTCTGGTATTCTGCACTGACACTGTCCAATCACGCTCTCGCAGTACTTCCTGTGAGAGCGTAATTGGACAATGCAATGCAGGAGACCAGACCAGCAGCGGCACACAGAGCTCTTCTCTCGGTAAGTGATTCCCGCTCGCTGCCAAGTTTCCAAGTTTAGGTAGGCAGGTATATAGGTGTCCCCAGTATAGATATACCCAGGTCTATAGGTGTCCCCAGTTTAGGTAGGCAGGTCACCAGTTAGTGGGGGCCCCCATGCTGGAAGGGGGGGCAGTGGGCACAGAGTGGCGGGGAGGAGTGGAAGCCTTCCCCCCTCCCTCACCTAGGGTCCCCCTTCCGTGCTCCCCCTCCAAAATTGCAGCCAGCAGCGGCAGCGAGCGGGAATCACTTACCGAGAGAAGAGCTCTGTGTGCCGCTGCTGGTCTGGTCTCCTGCATTGCATTGTCCAATTATGTTCTCACAGGAAGTACTGCGAGAGCGTGATTGGACAGTGTCAGTGCAGAATACCAGACCAGCGGCACACAGAGCTATCGCTCTCGGTAAGCCGTTCCGCTGGCTGGCTGGAATTCTGGAGGTGGGGGGGGAGTGCGCAAGGGGGGCCCTAGGTGAGGCTTCCCCCCCTCCCCGCCGCTCTGTGCCCACTTTCCCACCTTCCTGCGCTGTGCCCCCCTCTATGCTCTTAGGAGGTCCCTAATCGCACCTGCCGATCCTGCAGAATTCCCCTGGGGATGAATGGCTGTAGACAGCCTCTGCAATCTGTATTGCATAAACTAGAAACACGAAAATTATTTGCTAAAACAAGAATTTTCGGCAAACAGTGTCATAAACAAAATGGCTGCTGGGGAATCCCCGTTCCCCGGAGGCCACCTCAGAGTGTCAGAATACGCGTTATTTCACATGAATGGGTGGGTCCAGGGGATTAGGGCACCTCCTGCTCTGGTCACCTGGACCCACCATCTATGTGAAAAATCACTGCTTTCGCCACTCTAGTGTGGCCTCCAGCGATCGGGGATTTCCCAGTGGCCATTTTGATTGCATCACTGTTTGCCGAAATTTCTTGTTTTAAAGGCAAAATTTTCGTGTTCTCAGCCTCTGCTATACAGATGCAGAGGCTGACTGTGACCATTCAGTGGTGGGAGTTCGCCAGTGTGGGAGGGTGGTAAGAGGATACTGGCGTGGGATCACTCCTGAGGTTACTGGCGTGAGATTATCCCAAGGTAAGTATTCCTGGTTAATTTAGAACAATAAAGGACTTTTTTCGTTGTCGTGTTTTTATTCCTTTTTTTAACTCTGCTGAAATGGGTAAGGGGTACCGTGTACCTCTATACTCATTTCTCCTGGGAAGGGGGCGGCTTCCGGGGTCCGCTTGTTAAAGGGGAACCCCGGATGGCACCATGAACCCCCCAGGACGTCGGCAGCCCCCAACTCCTCCTGGGGCACCGGAGGTGGGGAAGAGCCCCTTGTCCATGGATTGGACAAGGGCTCTGGGGGAGAGGGGGAGGTTGGCCGCCCCTCTCCTCCAGAGCCCCCCCATACCATGGACCATGCGGGCTGGTATAGCTCAGGGTGCGAAGCCCCACGTGGCCGGGACTCCGCATTCTGGCTATCCCAGCCTGCATGGGGGACAAGGGGTTAAGGAGGCTTGGGAGGGGGGACCCCACGCTGTCTGTTTTCATGAAATGTATACAATATGTATACAGAACTCGGAATGCAGTAACCTGTTCTGCAGCAGTGTCATTTTACACAGTTTAAAAATCATTTTTCCTATGAAACTTTAAAATCGTTTATTTCAAAAACTATAAGCTCTTTTCACAAAAAAATTTGTTACCATGTTCCTACTCATCTGCTTAATATACATGCCAAATTTGGTGATGATAGCATGTAAGGGGGCTTCACAATTCACCACGGAATTTAGCACAATTGACTTCAATGTAAACACGAATTCGGTACTCGGAATTGCAGAATTTTCGAGTTTCGAGTGCTAACTCGGAACTGCCAAATTCCGATGGCAAACTCGAAATTCGGAATCCGAGAGCTCAGCCCTACACACAGGTACCGTCAATGGGTGCAGTGACCGGTGGCATATAACACTGCTTGCGCTCACGTAGGTATGTAGGTGCACTGAACAGGTGGGTATGCAGTGATTGGCATTACAAATATGCAGCTGTCTCACACACACACAGGTACCGTCAACAGGTGCAGTGACTGGTGGTATATAACACTGCGTGCTTTCACATAGGTAGGTGCACTGAACAGGTGAGTATGCAGTGATTGGTTATACAAATGTGCAACTGTCACACACACAGGTAGTCACTGAATGTGCTGGGCCTGGCAGTGGCACAGTAGGAATTACCAAGGGGCCAAGGTCCAGCAGCTGCGACTGACTGACAGGGCTGTATATGCAACACAAGTGTCTGTGGGACACACACACACACACACAAAAAATACATCACAAGAACAACATTAGCTCTCAAAAGAGCTGTTGAGGATGAGGAGTGCTTTTTAGCAATACGTATCAGCAAGAAGGAAGGAACAACCTAACAAGCCTAACACAAGAGCCTAACTAAGCTTTCCCAATGTCAGCAGGTTCTCTCCCTTCTCTAATTACTGCAACCACACGAGTGAGTGAAAAGGCTGACGCTGCCTGCATTTTATAAGGGGCGGGGCTCCAGGAGGGAGTGTAGCTTGATTGGCTACCCCTGTGCCTGCTGACTGTGATGTAAAGGGTCAAAGTTGACCGTAATGATGTAATATAGGGGGCGGGTCAAACTCGCATATAGTTCACAGTTCACCGCGAACCACCGTAGTTTGCACGAATAAGTTTGCATTAGGGCCATCTCTAGTACTGACCACCTAGAGACTCCAGCACAAAATTTACTGCTCTTTCTTTTGATATATGCAAATTTACACTACCGATAGGTTGAAACATTATCTGCCATGTACTTGCATTTTTTTAAAAGGAGGTAGCATGAACTTACCTCCAAAAATAAGTTCACCAACTATCTCATTTAAAGACAAAACTGATTTATTTTGGTACAATTCCACTTTGAAACACGTTTCTCAGGGAAAACCTGCTTTTTCAGGCAAAAATGTATGCCATACATTTTTACCTGAAGAAGCAGGTTTTCCCTGATTTTATATGTATACAGAGATTCTGAGCTAAGAGAGACATGTTCTCTTAGCTCAGAATCTCTGTAGATATATAATAAAATAAGGTACTGAAAAGAAGGCTACAAGCCAAATGTTGTGAATCCCATGGGCATGAAAATTGGATATGAAGATCTGAAACATAGTTAATTCATATGTGGTATTCACTTGGAAAATAATGAAAGTATGGACTTCAAATGGTGAGTCAGTTTATAAATTAATGATAATTAAAATTAACTAAATTAATCCCAAAAAATCCTACTAAAATGAACATGCCAGCTATTTGAAATAAATGTGCATGTAATTTGCATGAAGACTGATGAGGGTAGAGAATTGAGATGCAAATAGACTTGAGGTGATGCAGAGGCAAATAGGTCAATGAGATGCAAATAGACTTGAGGTGATGCATCATTATGCAAATTGTGTATGCAAATGTATGCAGCTTGTACATGAACCAATCCTGCTGAATTTTGATTGGTCCATTTTCAAGCTGAATACATTTCCATACAAAACTTACATAATCCTGCATCAACTTAAAATGATTTGAATCTCATTGACCATCCCTAGTAGAGAATAAGTATGCAATAAATACATTCCTTAGTAAATATTCCATAGTAAAACACTATAAGTAGAAATAGCATGTTTCATATTTGCAAGAAATGAGCATGCAATTTGCAGCAAAACTAATGAGCGTAAAGAATAAGCATGCAATCAATAGGTCAATTTTATTTGTAAAAATTGCATAGTAAAAACGCGTACATTTGAAATCGGCGCCGGTAGACTTGGGCGCAGGATACAGCGTTATATAGCTGATCCTGCTTCTGCACAAGTCCGGGCCGATTTAATTACTATTCCCCCTCCAGGCCGACATGGATAGTAGGGGAATGAAATAATTCGGCTTCCAGCGATTGCTGGAGGCCGAATTATTATGTTTTTAAGCAACTTCGGCTCTGTCTTCTGACGGAGCCGACGTTACTCACTGAGCACTTCAATAGGAATGATTCCTATTGAAGTCTATGGAGGCGCCGGCTGCGCCCAAATCTAGCAGCGCTGAAAAGCACTGCTCCGAGTAAAAACTGTTAGTAAACATTTCAAGCGTGATATTTGCAAGAAAATTACATGCAATGTTGCAGGAAAACTGATAAGAATAGAGAGAATACGTATGTCAATTCATTAGTAAAAATGACATAAATAATAATGATTACATAAAAAGTCAATCAAAAAAATTAAAGATTAATAAATACCTAAATTTATAGTAAATCAGTCACATCTAGCATTATGATAATGGCTTACCCAGTAGAGTAAGGGCCAGTGCACACCAAAAAACGGTAGCTTAATCGCAAAGGCTCAGCGCTTTTTGAAGTGATTTTTCTAAGCGATTCTAGGCATGTGCCTAGCAATTTTCTAAGCATGCCTAACGATTTTTGAAGCATTTTTGTGTAGTGTTTTTATATTTTGTTACAGTAGAGCTGTAACTGAACAGCTTCTGTAACAAAAACGCTTGGAAAATTGCTTTGATCAAGCGCTTTTCCACTTTCCTGTACTTAACATTGAGGCTAAATCGCATCAGAAACCTGCAAAAATGCTGCAAGACCCGCGTTTGTGTTTGGGAAAAAAAGCACATCGCTCTGGTGTGCTCCCTCCCATTCAAATACAATTCAAATTAGCCAAGCGCTTTTCAAAGCGCTAGTGTTTTTGAAAATGCTCTGAAAAGCTCTTGGTGTGCACCAGCCCAAACTATTGGATGTGCACTTTTGCAAAAATAATAACAAATCTTGTAACAAAGGATTTTGCATGTATTAATTATAAAAATATGTATATCATATAAATGGTTAAGTTGTTTATGGCCACAGAGGAAAGATTATGCAAAACTATGATGATTGGTAATTGTGATTA